>NC_077228.1:500211025-500278525 GCF_027887165.1 Monodelphis domestica
TAGTATTTTATTTGATCATTTCCATGCATTATTCATTAAAGACAAAGATCATTTTCTTTTCCTCCCCCCCCAGCCGCCGCGTGATACCACTGGGTATCACATGTGTTCTTGATTCGAACCCATTGCCATGTTGTTAATATTTGCATTAGAGTGTTCGTTTAGAGTCTCTCCTCTGTCATGTCCCTCAAACCGTTGTAGTCAGGCAGTTGCTTTTCCTCGGTGTTTCCACTCCCATAGTTTATCCTTTGCTTATGAATAGTGTTTTTCCTCCTAGATCCCTGCAGATTGTTCAGGGACATTACACTGCCACTAATGGAGAAGTCCATTACGTTCGATTATACCACAGTGTGTTTGTCTCTGTGTACAATGTTCTCCTGGTTCTGCTCCTCTCGCTCTGCATCACTTCCTGGAGGTTGTTCCAGTCTCCATGGAACTCCTCCACTTTATTATTCCTTTTAGCACAATAGTATTCCATCACCAACATATACCACAATTTGCTCAGTCCATTCCCCAATTGATGGGCATCCCCTCATTTTCCAATTTTGGCCACCACAAAGAGCGCAGCTATGAATATTTTTGTACATGTCTTTGTGTCCATTATCTCTTTGGGGTACAGACCTAGCAGTGCTATGCTGGGTCAAAGGGTAGACATTCTTTTGTCTCCCTTTGGGCATAGTTCCAAATTGCCCTCCAGAATGGTTGGATCAGTTCACAACTCCACCAGCAATGAATTAGTGTCCCCACTTTGCCACATCCCCTCCAGCATTCATTACTTTCCTTTGCTGTCATATTAGCCAATCTGCTAGGTGTGAGGTGATACCTCAAAGTTGTTTTGATTTGCATCTCTCTGATTATAAGAGATTTAGAACACTTCTTCATGTGCTTATTAATAGCTTTGATTTCTTTATCTGAGAACTGCCTATCCATGTCCCTTGCCCATTTATCAATTGGAGAATGGCTTGATTTTTTGTACAATTGATTTAGCTCATTATAAATATGAGTAATTAAGCCTTTGTCAGAGGTTTCTATGAAGATTTTTTCCTAATTTGTTATTTTCCTTCTGATTTTAGTTACATTGGTTTTGTTTGTACAAAAGCTTTTTAGTTTGATGTAGTCGAAATTATTTATTTTACATTTTGTGATTCTTTCTATGTCTTGCTTGGTTTTAAAGTCTTTGCCCTCCCAAAGGTCTGACATGTATACTATTCTGTGTTTACCCAATTTACTTATGGTTTCCTTCTTTATGTTTAAGTCATTCACCCATTTTGAATTTATCTTGGTGTAGGGTGTGAGGTGTTGATCCAAACCTAATCTCTCCCACACTGTCTTCCAGTTTTTCCAGCAGTTTTTATCGAATAGTGGATTTTTGTCCCAAAAGCTGGGATCTTTGGGTTTATCATATACTGTCCTGCTGAGGTCGCTTGCCCCCAGTCTATTCCACTGATCTTCCTTTCTGTCTCTTAGCCAGTACCAAATTGTTTTGATGACTGCTGCTTTGTAATATAGTTTGAGGTCTGGGACTGCAAGGCCCCCCTCATTTGTGTTTTTTTTTTCATTATTTCCCTGGATATCCTTGATCTTTTGTTCTTCCAAATGAACTTTGTTATGGTTTTTTCTAAATCAGTGAAGAAGTATTTTGGTAGTTCAATGGGTATGGCACTAAATAGATAAATAAGTTTGGGTAGGATGGTCATTTTTATTATATTGGCTCGTCCTATCCATGAGCAGTTAATGTTTTTCCATTTGCTTAAGTCTAGTTTTAGTTGTGTGGTGAGTGTTTTGTAGTTGTGTTCATATAGTTCCTGTGTTTGTCTCGGGAGATAGATTCCTAGGTATTTTATTTTGTCTAAGGTGATTTTGAATGGGATTTCTCTTTCTAGTTTTTGCTGCTGAGCTGTGTTGGAGATGACTTATGTGGGTTTATTTTGTATCCTGCAACTTTGCTAAAGTTGTTGATTATTTCAATTAGCTTTTTGGTTGAATCTCTAGGATTCTTTAAGTAGACCATCATGTCATCTGCAAAGAGTGATAACTTGGTCTCCTCCTTGCCTATTTTGATGCCTTCAATTCCTTTTTCTTCTCTAATTGATACTGCTAGTGTTTCTAGTACAATGTCAAATAGTAGAGGTGATAATGGGCATCCTTGTTTCACTCCTGATCTTATTGGGAATGCATCTAGTTTATCCCCATTGCAGATGATATTAGCTGATGGTTTTAGATATATACTGTTTATTATTTTTAGGAACGACCCTTCTATTCCTATGCTTTCTAGTGTTTTTAATAGGAATGGGTGTTGTATTTTATCAAATGCTTTTTCTGTATCCATTGAGATAATCATGTGGTTCTTGTTGGTTTGCTTGTTGATGTTGTCAATTATGTGGATGGTTTTCCTAATATTGAACCAGCCCTGCATCCCTGGTATAAATCCTACTTGATCATGGTGGATGACCCTTCTGATCACTTGCTGGAGTCTTTTTGCTAGTATCCTATTTAAGATTTTTGCATCTATATTCATTAGGGAGATTGGTCTATAGTTTTCTTTCTCTGTTTTTGACCTGCCTGGTTTTGGAATCAGTACCATGTTTGTGTCATAAAAGGAGTTTGGTAGAACTCCCTCTTTGCTTATTATGTCAAATAGTTTGTATAGTATTGGGATTAACTGTTCTCTGAATGTTTGATAGAATTCACTGGTGAATCCATCAGGCCCTGGGGATTTTTTCTTAGGAAGTTCTTTGATGGCCTGTTGGATTTCATTTTCTGATATGGGATTATTTAAGAATTCTATTTCTTCTTCTGTTAGTCTAGGCAGTTTGTATTTTTGTATATATTCATCCATATCCTCTAAATTGGTGTATTTATTGCCATATAATTGGGCAAAGTAATTTTTAATGATTGCCTTAATTTCCTCTTCATCAGAGGTGATGTCCCCCTTTTCATCTTTGATGCTGTTAATTTGCTTTTCTTCCTTCCTTTTTTAAATTAGATTGACCAGTGCTTTGTCTATTTTGTTTGTTTTTTCAAAGTACCAGCTTCTTGTCTTATTTATTAAATCAATAGTTCTATCACTTTCGATTTTATTAATTTCTCCCTTAATTTTTAGGATTTCTAGTTTGGTTTTCTGCTGGGGGTTTTTAATTTGGTCCCTTTTGAATTTTTTTTTATTTGCATTTCCAATTGATTGATCTCTGCTCTCCCTAGTTTGTTAATATATGCACTCAGGGATATGAATTTACCTCTGATTACCGCTTTGGCTGCATCCCAAAAGGTTTGAAAGGATATCCTGCCATTGTCATTTTCCTCGATGAAATTATTAATTGTTTCTATGATTTCTTCTCTAACTAAATGATTTTGGAGTATCATATAGTTTGGTTTCCAATTAGTTTTTGATTTGGTTTTCCATGTACCATTACTGATTGTTATTTTTATTGCCTTGTGATCTGAAAAGGCTGCATTTATTATTTCTGCTTTTCTGCATTTGTGTGCCATGTTTCTGTGACCTAATGTATAGTCAATCTTTGTGAATGTGCCGTGTGGTGCTGAGAAGAAGGTGTATTCCTTTTTGTCTCTATTTATTTTTCTCCATATGTTTATTAATTCTAATTTTTCTAAGATTTCATTTATTTCTTTTACCTCTTTCTTATTTATTTTTTGATTTGATTTATCTAAATTTGATAATGGTTGGTTCATGTCTCCCACTAATATGGTTTTACTGTCTATTTCTTCCTTCAATTCTCCTAGTTTCTCCATTAGAAATTTGGGTGCTATGTTATTTGGTGCATACATGTTGATTAGTGATATTTCCTCATTATCTAAAGTCCCTTTTAACAAAATATAGTTACCTTCCCTATCCCTTTTGATCAGGTCTATTTTTGCTTTAGTTTTATCAATTATCATGATTGCTACTCCTGCCTTCTTTCTGTCAGTTGAGGCCCAGAAGGTCTTACTCCATCCTTTAATTCTGACCTTGTGGGTGTCTACCCACCTCATGTGTGTTTCTTGGAGACAACATATGGTACGGTTTTGGATTCTAATCCATTCTTCTATTCGTCTACGTTTTATGGGTGAGTTCATCCCATTCACGTTCAACGTTATGACTGTCACTTGTGGACTCCCTGGCATTTTGATATCCTTCCCTAATTCTAACCTTTCTTCTTCAGCTCTACCTTTTAGTCCAGTGATTTACTTTAAATCAGTCCCCCTTGTACTTCCCTTTCTACCCCCCCCTTCATATTCCCTCCCTTATTTTCCCCTGTAGTCTTTTAAAAATTTCCCCTCCACCCTCTCCCTCCCTTGTACTGCTTCCCTCCCCAACAGAGTTACCCTTCTACTCCCCTATAGGGTGCAAATCTATTCTCTTCCCCAATGGATTGGATTGTTCTTCCCTCTTTGGGTCAGTTTCGAAGTACGTAAGAGTTGAGTATTTCCTATCTCCAACCTCTTTACCCTTCCAGTGTATCGATGCTCTCCCCCCTCCCTCCATGAGCTTCTTTGTGACATATAAATTTACCCCCATTTGTTTCTTTCCCCATTTCTTTTAGTCATAACCTCTTTTCTTTTTTAGCTTTAGTCATGTATATATATATATATATATATAGATACACATGTATATGTATTTATGCATGCATATATCTATATACCTATTTATGTCCTGTCCTTTCATCCTATACAGTTTGTCACTGTTCCCTCTGAGTGTAGTTCTTCTAGCTTCAACAGTTTTTAAGAGTTGCCAATGACCTCTTTTCTTATAGGGATACATATCATTTTACCTTATTGAGTCTCTTAAAATTTGTTGTTGTTGTTGTTGTTTTTCCCCTCTTTTTAAATTACCTTTTGATGATTCTCTTGAGTTCTGTGGTTGGACTTCAAATTTTCTGTTCAGGTCTGGTCTTTTATTTATGAATGCTTGGAACTCTTCTGTTGTGTTAAATGACCATACTTTCCCCTGTAAGAATATAGTCAGTTTTGATGGGTATTTTATTCTTGGCTGTAGGCCTAGTTCCCTTGCTTTCTGGAATATTGTATTCCATGCCTTTTGGTCCTTCAGTGTGGATGCAGAAAGATCCTGTGTTATCCTCACCGTGTTTCCATGGTATCTGAATGGCTTCTTCTTGGCAGCTTGTAATACCTGTTCTTTCATCTGATTGTTTTTGAATTTGGCTATAGCATTTCTTGGTTTTGTCAGTTGGGGATTAAATACAGGGGGTGATCTGTGGATTCTTTCCATCTCCACTTTCCCCTCTTGTTCTAGGATCTCGGGACAGTTTTCCTGGATAATTTCCTCTAGTATTATGTCCAGGTTTTTTCTTTTGTCGTGGTCTTCTGGTAGTCCAATTATTCTTAAATTGTCTCTTCTTGAACAATTTTCTAAATCGTCTGTTTTGTGAATGAGATGCTTCACATTTTCCTCAATTTTTTCATCCTTTTTGTTTTGTTTTATAGTGTCCTGCTGCCTTGTGAGGTCACTTGATTCTAGTTGTTTTACTCCAGTTCTTAAAGATTGGATTTCATCTCTGGCTTTTTGGTCGTCTTTTTCCTTCTGGTCTGATTTTCTTTGAAAAATCGTCTTTCATCCTCTTTATCTCATCTTTCATCTCCTTTGCCTTATTTTCCAGCTGGATGATTTTGGCTTTTAGGACACTATTTTCTTGTTTTAGTTCAAGTGCCTCTGTTTCCAGATGACTTATCTTAATTTTTAAGTTCTTCCCCCAATTGTCTTCAGCCTCTCTTAGTTGTGTTTTGAGTTCTTCCACAGCCTGTATCCAGTTTGCTGGGATTTCTGGTTTATCGTTTGCTGATCTCTCCCCCTCTGTTCCATTTGGTGAGTAGTAGCTGTCTATTGTAGTTTCCTTCTTCTGTTTCTGTTGTTTGTTCAAATTCACCCCTTCTTTCCTCCCCATATTTGTCTGTGCTCTTGTTCCTCTTATTTTTTTGTTTTTTGGGGACTTCTATCAGTCTCCTCTCTTGGAGCTTTAACAGAGGATCTCTTGGTGTAATCTCTGGGGGAGGGTTGTTGGGGGTTTGAGCTTTCCTGTCCTCTGGAGGCTTTTTATTGGCTTAAAGTCCAGCAGCCAATGAGGATGGATGGGGAGCCTGGGCCTCCCTGTGTTCTGGAGACTTTTGATGGGATTGAGTTCAGCTTAGTTGGGCTGGGTTTACTCTGAGTTTTAAACTTTCTGGACGGCTGGAGCAGATATGGAGGATCTCCAAAGCTCTGGCCAGGCTGCCAGGTCTATGCTCCTTCTAGGCTGCCATCTTGACTTCGCCTCTAGGTTTCTGTTTTTTCAGAAGACCCTGCTCTCCAAGGGGGGAGGGGTTGTGGCTTGCCTGGGCTCTGAGGGCTCCTGATGGGATTAGGTTCACCTGGTTTGGGCCAGATGAGCCCTGATGCAAAAGGCCTCCTTCTTCACAATCTGTGTTGAATGCCTGGAGACTGGCCCGGGTTGTTTTCAAGGTAAGCCCTTCACTGGTCCTGAAGTTTTTGTTCTTTCAGAAGCTCTGAGGGCTCCTGATGGGATTAGGTTCAGGTGGTGTGGGCTGAATGATCCCCGAGCCAAAAAAAGGAAGAAAAAAAAAGCAGCAACCTCCTCCTCCACAGTCTGTGTTGAATGCCCAGAAACTGGCCCGGGTTACTTTCAAGGTAAGCTCTTCAGAGCAACCCCTTTGCCAGCCCTGAGTTTTCTGTCCTTTCAGTATCTCTGAGGGCTCCTGTTGGGATTGGGTTCAGCTGGTGCCCTAAAGCTGGGACCTCCCTTGAGACTCAGATGGAAGGACCCAGCCAGGGGGCTACAGGCTTCCCCCTTCTCTCTATGTTTCCCTGCCGTCTGTGTTGGGCACCCAGGAGACTGTCTCAGGTTGCTTTCAAGGTGAGTCCTCAGAGCCCTGAGGTTCTCGCTGCTGCCGTGGGCTCAGCACTCTGGGTTGGGGGGGATGGGTCCTGGGACCGTCTTTCTGTCTACCTCTTAGATCCGAGTGATCTAGGGTTCTGGCTTTTGGGGTGTGGTACCTTTTGATCCAGGTCCAGGAGGATGTTTCCCCAGGTCTATCCTGTTGTTCAGCTTGAATTTCGGTTGCCTAGGAGCACTCTGTTTGTGATAGGTAAGGAAGGGTTTCTGAGGTCTGAACTTTCGCTGCTTCTATGCCGCCATCTTGAGCGGAAGTCTGGATTTTTTTTTTAAACAAATGTTTCCTCCTTCTTGCATGACTGCTCCTTCTCCATCTCCTTTACTGGATCACTTGTTGGAGTCCCTCCCTGTATTCAGTCTTCTTATCTAATTTGAAGGTCACATTAAATTCCTTGAGTTTAATTATTATCTCTCTGCCATGGGCTCTGGAGATCCAGTCCTTGATGTTATATTCCAAGTGCCTAAGGCATAGAAGCTCAGGGTCCGAGCATGGGGGACTCCCCGAATTGGATGGGCTCCCCATGTGGGATAACTCTCTTCTGCCCACACGTATACCATCATGGTAGAGGAGCGATGCTTGGCTGAACCAACATCTAACCTTCACTCTATAATACCCTTTACTTTCTGCTGAGTAAAACTTGTTTAGAATTAAGGTTCCATGGTTGATGAGCATCTCCTTTTGTTCAAATCCTGAGCTTGAACCAGTCTATGTCAGAACATTTGGGGTGTCGAAGAATTGTTCTGAAATGACTTCGTGGCTAACCTCCTCGTGGTTGAAGTGGGGCCAGGGAAAGGCAGAAAAAGGGAAGTGAGGGACTGGAGTTTGGTAAAGGAGTTTGGGGCCCCATAGTGACTGAGCTTCCCCGAGCGCCTTCACTGGATGAGGAATAGGGCTCCTAGTGACCTGGGGCATCTGTGTCTGAGTGTTCAAGGAGGTTGGCAAGAAGAGTGGAAGTAGGGCCAGGGGCAGCATTCCCTGCCTCCTGCTGACGACTCTAGACAAGCTGGATCAGCAGTGGAGAATGAAAGTAAACTCCCATGGAGATAGACGTGTAGGTGTTCCTGGCTTTTAAGGACCGTGTGCTGAAGGTGGAGGAAAACTCATGACCAAGGAAAAGGGGTATCCTGGTTTGGGTGGGGGAAAACCCATTGGGGGTGACAAGTATGATTTCTCATCCAAAGGTCTCACCCAACATTCTACTGAATTGAGTCAGGGCTAAAAAGGGAAGAGCATGAGAATGGGAGGGAGACTGAGGACTGGGAATTTTTTGATGGTAAGAGAGCCTTGGATGACTCCTTCCCCAGGAAGTTTGGAGGCAGAAGGTCTTAAACCACCAAGAACCTTGGGAAGTTGAAGGACAAGTTTAAACAACTTGATAAGGCTTTAGGTCAAGGGTTGTGAGGACTAGTCTGATGGGGTCAATGTAGAGCTCCTCTCAGCCACAGAATGCCATTGATTTGAAGACCTGCTAGGAGCCTTTTACAATGCTTTTAAATCAGAGGCCCTGAATGGGGAAAGTCTTTTGTTCCTTTTTAGATAGCTAAGATGAGCTGTGTAAACCATTCACTACCATAAAGATGAATTCCTTTAGAAGCTGGGTGGACAATAAGTATCACAAGAGAAGGAATAAAATTCCAAGAGATGGGTTTAGTGGTCTGCCTTCCTATCTGGGCAGCTAAGTGGTGCAGTGTATCCACTGTGCAGGGCCTGGATTCAGGAATATTCCTCTTTGTGAATTCAGATCTTGCCTCAGACACGTAGAAGCTGTGTGACTCAGGGCAAGTCTCTTTATCCTTTTGCCTCAGTTTCCTCATCCATCAAACAAGCTGGAGAAGGAAATGGCAAACCATTCCAATTTCTTGGTGGTGTGACCCTGGGCAAGTCACTTCACCCTGTTTGCCTCATTTTCCTCATCTGTCAAATGAGCTGGAGAAGGAAATGACAAACCACTCCATTGTCTTTGCCAAGAAATCCTCAAATGGGCTCATGAAGAGTCAGATATGATTGAAAAAAAACCACTGAAACAACCCAAGTTTGAAGCAGAGAGAAATCTGTTGCAGTAGTCTGGGTGAGTGGTGATGAGGACTTTGTAAATGGAGAGGAGAATGTTTCAGAACTGTTAGGGAGAAAGAAATGACAAGATTTGATAACTGGTAAATAGGTTGAGTGAATGTGAATGAGGTGTTGAGGAGGCTCAACACTGAGACTGCAAACCTGGGAATATGTGCTATCCTCATGGTAACAGGGAAGGTCAGAAGAAGTGTGGGGTTTTTTTTTTAGGAAAAATCTCATTCGGGAGTTGGTGAGGTGGGACTAGAGTTCAAGAGAGAGGCTCAGGCTGGGGGTTTAGGTCTGGGAATCACCAACCAAGAGATAATTCAGCCCAGAGCAATGGATGAGATCATTGTGGAGAACATAGAAAAGAGCCTTGGGCAGAACCTCAGGGAGACACTAGTGGCTATAGATTTTAAAATTAATATCCAGTACTCCAAGTATTATATTTAATAAGATTCATTAATAATACCTTAAAGCAAAAAGGTTAGAGAAGTAGAGAGAACTCACCCAGTCTCACACATGGGGAAAAAAAGAAGCAAGAGGGAGGAGCCACAAAACTACACACACACACACACACACACACACACACACACACACATACACACATGCAACAAATGCAAACATGAACAAAAGGAAAAGGATTCCTGGGATGAGAAAAGAATTCTGGGAGATAGAGTCCAATTTTTTCTAATTATACATTGCTATGACATGAAGATCCAGGAAAGGAAGGAGAAGTGTTCAGGAGGAGAACAGGGAGAGGGCAATGTCTCAGAAAAAAAAGAAAGATAAAGGAGAAAGTAGTCCAGGAAGGAAAGAGTGTCCAGGAGGAGGAGGTGACCTATAATGGAGTCAAATGCTGCAGGAAAGTCAAGAAAGAGAAGACCTAGAAGATGCTGTTAGAGCCAGCAGTTTAGAGATGAACCTTGACTTTGGATAGGGCAGTTTCAGTTGAGTGACAAGGCTGGAAGCCAGATTGCACAGAGTTTAAAAGAGAATGAGAGGCAAGGAAGTAGAGGCAGCAAGTGTAGATGCCTTTTGGAAGGAGTTTAGCCAAAAACAGGAAGTCCCTGTCAATAGAGTAAAGAGCTGCCTGATGTTTTGGCAGAGATGTGGGCTTGGTTTTTCTGCAAACCTCTTGCAGAGAAATTCCTTGTTGAATAGTTAGGATCTCAGACCATACTTTTCTCCAGGCACTTTCTCTGGATCCTAATTTTGCCTCTTGCCTAATTAGGGATTTCCATTCCACTAACTTGATTGAGCTCTGTCCTGGGACAAACCTTTACCTTGCTGGATCTATTTTTAATAGAAACTGTAACTCATTTTCCCCTTTTGGAAAGGCAGCTGACTTTTAAGTAAACAAGGAAATAAAGACAATCATAATTTTATTTCATCTTTTTCAAACCTAGAATTCATAATTCTCTAGAATTCAGTAAAAATATCATGAGCCAAGAATCGTAATCCCCCTGCCTGCCATTCTCCTAATCGTTTGTTTCTTACCTCTCTGTTTTTACTGACCTTTTTCTAACAGTAACTATTTCAGTGAGATCACTTTATGGGTGCCATCTCTGCTGCTTTATGTTTTGATCCTGTCTGATAGTCGTACATTACTACCATCCCAGCCTCCCACAGCTCCACTGCCATGCCAGGGGTTTAGGCTCTTGAATATAATTCAATTTAATATCTCCAAGTATTAGGGCCTTGTAACAATCAATTCCCTCTTCCTTTACAGCTGCCTATATAATTGTCAAAGAGATCTAGGGGAACAAGGATACGGTCATTAAGACATCCCCAGTGACTCTGTAAATATTCAGTTTCCTTTACCCTATTCCACATCAAGGTCTTTAAGCTTATTGGACAGGAAGCCAAGCTCACCATGAATTAGGTTTCATCTTCAACTTGGCTTTTCTTGGTGGAATAGGATATCTACAGCAGTGGCCAGGGATGTCTTTGGAAGAGAGTTTTATAGTTGCCTTGGTCAAAAATTTATTTAAAAATAAAGTTTAGTTTGAAAGAATTCTACAGTGCCATGAACTTGACCATGGCAGGCCTCAGTTTCATCTTCTATAAAATAAGGGGATTGGACTGAGTGTCTGAGGTCCCTCTCAGCTATAGATCAATGAGCCTGTAAGCTCTGAGACGCCTTCCAACTCTCAGATGTGAGTTCATGCCAGAAACAGCCCATGCTCTCCTAGGGCTGTTGAGAGAGGTAAGATCTAGAAACAGATGAAGATGGCATTAAGAACCTACTATGCTATGTGCCAGGTACAATACTAGGGACAGAGGCTATGAGTACAAATACCATTAGGCTACATCTGATTATAATACCAAATAAATGATAGCTGTATATCACAACATCATTGAATCTTTTGATCGAATTTGATCGAATTAGAATCAAGTCTGACCCATACACCAAAGAAATCCCCACCATGACACACCTGACAAGGAGGTCTTATTTTCCTCTTCTGTAAAATGAGAACATTAGACTGGATGGTCTCTCAGGTCCCTTCTAGCTTGAGAATTCTTGGCCTTCCATTTATCTGTCTGTGGAATGATGGTGTTCGATTGGATGGCCATGTTCTTAGACTTCAATGCCTGTGGTTCCCAGCTGTCATGCGGGAGCGACTTCCTTGCTCTGTCTCCCCAACTTATATAGCTATATAGGTCCATCCCCTAGAGCTGTGAACCTAGGGATGTGGAACTATTGGACACAAGAACTTGGTATAATTTTATTTAGCACTCGGGCTGAGGGGGGAGTCAGGACATGCTCCCAATACAACTCAATTCTATTTGTTCATGTGGGGACCTGTACTAGATGCTCATCCTTTCCTTCCTCCATCTCTTCCTGAACGATTCTCCATCATAAAGGTCAGCTTCTTTTGCAAAGATAAAGTTATCCTTAAGATTAAGCTTCTTGGGAACAGATAGTTCAGTTTAACTAACTAACTAACTAACTAACAACTAACCAACCAACTAACTAACTAATTAACTAACTAACCAACCAACTAACCAAATAACTAGCTAACTAACTAACTAACTAACAGCAGGGCTTGGTGACAGGTTCAAATCTGACTTCAGATACCAGCTGTGTGACCCTGGGCAAGTCATTTTTAACCCCTAGTTGCCTAGCCCTTACCACTCTTCTGCTTTGTGTATAAGTGGGAATTTTCTACCTTTGAACTATGTTCCCCAGAATTCCATTTGTATTTCCCAGAATTCCTCTCCTCTCTCCACCAGTTGCATGGTCACATTTTGTATATAGTTGGCTGAAACTCTGCCCTCTCTCTTCTCTTGTGACCGAGTTAGCTCCCTTTTTACTCTAGCTTTTTATTTTAATTATTTTAATAAATCTTATTAAATATAATATTTGGAGTTATTGTATTTTAATTTTAATTCTCATGCTTGGAACTAATAGGAAGTATTAAATGTAAAATAAGGTAAGGATTTAAAAAAACCTTAAAAAAGGTTAAATTTCCCCATAAATCAGAAGAGAAGACAATTTGAGCTCATCTTTTGCCTTGTTTGACTTGTTGATTATAGGTGCCTATCAATTCTATTGACTGTTTATCTGAGATTACTCTCTCCTAACACTAAGACTGACCCCACCTCTTGGGGTTCATGCTCTCTCATCTCAATTCTAAAACCAGCAGTGTGCTGGTGGATATTTAACAAACAGGCTCTCCAGAAAAAAAAAAAAAAAATTAACCCACAACACACTTTTAAGTTTAATTTGCATTTTAACACCATCATTTTCTTTAGATAATGAACAAAACAAACAACTCATTTCTGAGGTGTAAATGCTCACACTGAAAACTGAACAATTGGTTTTTGCCATTTGAGCTGATGCCAGTATACTTCTAATAAACTCACTGTGTGCCCAGGGGTGCAGTGAAAAGAGCTCAGTATTTAGATACAGAGATCTTGGATTTAAATCCTGACTTTTATTGTCCCTTGGTGCCATTTTAGATTAGGTGTTGATATTCTCTTTTGTAAAATGAAGTAGAGTAGATGACCTCTAAGGTCCCTTCCAGGTTTAAATCTATGATATCCTCACTGTCTTTTAGTTAGCCATGTAAACAGTTGGTTTTGGGAGTTGGCCTTGAGAGCTGAGAAATAATCAGAATAGACTGTTTTTTAAAATATGGATTAAGATCAAGAATCATAGAAAGTTCCAGAAATCTAGTGGTGCCACAGAGAATCCCCTCTGCTTCCCAACTCTATCTTCCAGTAATAGAAGGAATGGGAACTCTCTTGTGCCACAGTCTGCTATTTCTCCCAGGTATGCCCTTTGTTTGACTGTGTGGCACTAACTAGCCAGCTGCCTCTGGTCTCAGTGAGGAATGCCCTTCTCAGCCTCCTTCCATGTTTTCAATTACCCATCTGTTACATCTTGGAGAGGGAGAAAGAGAAAGAGAGAGTTTTCCTGACATTTCTCAGCAGCCCAGTTCCAAGACAGTTGGCACAACTTCCTTTCTCTTGACTGCTTGGACTTGGTTCTAGCCAAATGTCTTGTTGGACAAATAGCCAGTGGGCTGGGAACTGGCTCCTGCCAACACCCTGGAGATGTATCTACTGTATGAGTCTTCATAGGTGGAGGAAATCAGGAAGAACAGGTGCATGCCATATGCTTGTCTGGCAGGTCTCTCATGAAGCAGGAGAGGTATAAGAAATGGATTGGAAAGCAAGCCAGCTTAAGAGGACCTTTCCAATTCTCCACACCTCTAAGTGGAGTGAACTATGTATGCTAGTGTATGATGTTAATGGAATCTACCATCAGAAACTTCTCCTTCTGGCTACTTCATTTAATTCCTGACCTAAATTCCAAGTCTAGCATGGGATACTCCTCAATATTAGCTCCCTTCAGGGATGAGATGCTCCCAACTAAGTAGTTCTTCTCCACTTCCCATGCAATTACTTTGAATTTGTTTTGTGTGTATTCCGTGCAAGTATTTTTAATATTTTGTGTCTATAATATTTTTTCTTTGCTTCTTGAGGGCAGGGACCATTTTCTTTTATTTTTGTCTTTGAATCTCCAGCATTTTATGCAGGGGGCACATAGTAGGCATTTAATGAATGTTTGTCAAAATATCCTTGATGTGATAGAATGTGGATATACTATCCTAAAGATGTTATACAGATCTAATTTGCCATAGGAGCTAGAGAGGGGATCAGTAGGTGTTGACCTATACCTACTGTGTATGACCAATCCCATGCATTAGTAAAAGTGTCAGGATGCATTCTGGTATCAGAGAATAATTATAAATCACATTAACCTAGCTCTTTAAGGTTAAGAAATACACTTTTTTATTGATAACTTTTATTTTTATATCACTCATATTTCCCTTTGTATGCCCCCTAACTCTCTTCAGAGTCAATTCTTAAAGGAAAGAATGAAAAAGAGAAAAAAAAAAAACCCAGACAAAACTAGCCTACATAAAAAAAAATCTCACAATATATTCAGTGTTGAATGGCTCTAGTCCTTTGCCTCTGTAAAAAAGTAAAGGTAAGTACTTTCTTCTATCTCTTCTCTGGGGTCAAGCTTGATCATTGTAATTTCAGTCTTTGGCTTCAATTTTATTCTTATTCTTTCTGTTCATATTACTCTAGTCATTGTGTATTTTATTTTCATGATCCTATTACGTTTACTTTGCATCCGTTCCTAGAAGTCTTCCCATGCTTCTCTGTAGTCATTGTTTCTTATGGAGCAGTTATATTCCATTGCATTCTGTTAGTATAGGGATTTAGAGGGTAATTTAGGGAAAACACAGAAGGAAAACATATAAATATTTTAATTTTATTAACAGGATGGGAATGAGGGTTTGTATCTTTCCTTGATACAATTCACATACCACAATTTGTTTAGCCATTCCCCAATGTTTGGGCCCCTAGTTTGTTTGCAGCTCTTCACTGCCCTATAAATATTTTGGTGTACTGGAGGGTGGAAATTCCTTGCTCAACTTAGAGTTATCAGCATTTTTATTGTGAAGATTGGATTTAGCTATCTCCTGATTATAACAATGAAGATACTTAGCTCTTCCTTTATTATAAAGATAAAATTGTAATCTCCTGATTGTAACAATGAAGGTACTTAGCTCTTCCTTAATAGTGAAGCTAGAATTGTAATTCACAATCTATTTTTAGATTTTAATCTACAAAAAGGTGATAACTCAGTATTTTAAGTACATCTACCCATTTTAACCACAAAACGGTGTTAAGTAACTACAAAAGGTGAAATTACCAAAAAAGGTGTGAAGTAACCCAAAAAGATATAATCTAACCAAAGAAGGTGAGAACTAAAGAGTGGGCAGTCTTGGAGAAAAACATCTGCTATGATTGGTAGATGTGAAATTTAGGGGAGGTGACACAAGAGAAAAAGATTCTTTAAAAAGAGGATGAAAGGCCAGAAGAGAGGGATATTCAATTCAAGGAGACTGAAGAGTGAAGAGCTCTTTGACTTGGAGGAGAGACTGGAGACAGACACGAGGAGCGACCAGAAGACAGACGCCCAGACTTCTTTTTATTTAGACGGTCATAGTTGGTGAGTGAAAAGGCTGATTTAGTGACCCCGCCTTTCTGGAGGTGTGAAGCCTCCAGGAAAGGCCCATCATCTTAAAATTCTCTTCCCCTGGCTGGGGCATAGAAATTCTTTCTTTCTTTCTTTCTTTCTTTCTTTCTTTTCTTTCTTTCTTTCTTTCTTTCTTTCTTTCTTTCTTTCTTTCTTTCTTTCTTTCTTTCTTTCTTTCTTTCTTTCTTTCTTTCTTTCTTTCTTTCTTTCTTTCTTTCTTTCTTTCTTTCTTTCTTTCTTTCTTTCTTTCTTTCTTTCGTTTCTTTCTTTCTTTCTTTCTTTCTTTCTTTCTTTCTTTCTTTCTTTCTTTCTTTCTTTCTCTTTTTTAAAACCCTTACCTTCTGTCTTTCTGGCTCCAAGGCAGAAGAGTGGTAAGGGCTAGGCAATAGGGGTCAAATGACTTGCCCAGGGTCACACAGCTGAGAAGTGTCTGAGGCCAGATTTGAACCTAGATTTGAACCGTCTCTAGGCCTGGCTCTCAATCCACTGAGCTACCCAGCTGCCCCCGGGCATAGAAATTCTAACTGATATCAGAAGAAGCCACAGTTCTCTCTCTCTCTCTCTCTCTCTCTCTCTCTCTCTCTCTCTCTCTCTCTCTCTCTCTCTCTCTCTCTCTCTCTCTCCTCTCTCTCTCTCTCTTCTCTCTCTCTCTCTCTCTCTCTCTCTCTCTCTCTCTCTCTCTCTCTCATTCCTTAATATCTTCCCTCTATTGTAAACAAAGTACCATAAATTCATTTTACTTTAGTAATTCATTTGGGATTTAGAAATTTAAATCTCTAGCGACCACCTATTATATATTCAGAGTCCAACCACAAATAAATTTTACAGTATTTAACAGAAGTCTAGGATCATAACCAACCTTATTTGTGAGAGGACAGAGGCCTACCTTTCTCTAGCAGGGGTTCTTAACTTGAGGTGTATAGATAATCTATTATTAATAGATAATCTATTTTATTATGTATGATTCTATTAATATGTCTATGTTAAAAATATTCTGATAACTCAATTTCAACAGAATTGGTTTACTATGTAAGCCTAGGTATTTTATGCATTTAAAAACACTATTTTGAAAAGGGGACCGTAGGCTTCATTGGGCTGCCAAAAGGTTCTAGGATATAAAAAAAAATGGTAAAGAACTCTTGCTTTGAAGTTTTACTTTTGGCTTGGAGGTAGCCTTAGGGTCTCAAAGGCTAGAAGGATATAAATAGTGTCAATTTAATTTAGCCCTCCATCCCACATCTTTCATTCTCAAGTCTTGGGTCCACATAAATAAACTACAGGATTTTGACACCATCTGTTGTTGGACTATGCCCAGAGAATGAATGAAAGGAGCAGTTAGTCAGATCATGAGATTTATTTTCTACTGCATTCATGGGAAAGTAGGACTTTAGAACCAGATGAAACTTTAGAGACAATCTAGGGAAGGTATGTTTATTTTTCATTTATTTTTTAATCATTTGTATGATCTTCATTTTTTTGAAAATTGATACTGTATTTTCTTTAAAAAATTTTAAATATATTTTTATTTTATTTTGTTAGATCTGAAATGCTTTTTAAAGAATTAATTTATTTCTTTGGAATATTTTCCACTGGGTTATATATGTATCATTGTTTAAAACCTATTTCCATATTATTCACATTTGCAATAGAGTGATCTTTTAAAGCCAAAACCCTATTTATATCCCAGATGGTATGTTTAGATGGGATTCTTGTTCAGGTTGGGGTTAGGCTGGCCAACCTCTGAGTTCCCTTTGCACTCTGAAAACTGTGATTTTATTGTGGATATTCTTTTGTAATAATGAAAGTAAAATTATCAAATGTAATATTAATTTTTTAAAAAGTATGGTTTCCATTTACAAAATTAACTCTCAAGTCAAGAGTCTGTTAGTAGCTCTTAAAAATTAAGTTTTTAATAAAAATGGAGATATAGAAAAAAAGGGAAATGGAGGAAAGGGACGGAAAATTTCACCTAGCTAAATACCTAAGCTGAATGAGGAAGCCTGCCACAGTCCGCAAAAAAAAATTCTCAAGCCCCCAGTAGGCACCAGAGCTCCCACTCAAGACCATTTTCCACTGCAGCACCAACCCAGAGAGAGAGAGAGAGAGAGAGAGAGAGAGAGAGAGAGAGAGAGAGAGAGAGCTCCCTTCATGCACCATACCTTTTTTTTCCTGTCCCTCTGTCATGCAAAGTACACATGTAAAATGGGATGTGGGGTAGGACAAACATAGGGAGTGGTATCTATCTACACACTTAAAAATTTTAATTAATTTAGAATATTTTTTCCATAGTTACATCATATCTACATACTTTCTAATGGCCCACATGGTCACTTTTCATCTGTCACATTGGAAGATCATGGGTGTATAGCTGGAAGGGACCTCGGAGGTCATCCAGTTCAACCCATTCATTTCACACATGAGGAACCTGAGAGAAAATCCCAAATGAATTGCTTGAGGTCATCATGAAGGTCAGTAGCAGGGAAAGGATCCGAATTCAGGTCCTCTGACTTCCCATCTACTGGCTCCAACACTGACTCTGTGTGTCTTAGTAGAGAGTTGCATCGATTTCTGTGACTAAAAATCATTGCTCAGTGGCCAGCCTCCTGGGGAATCAGACTGTCCAGTCCTTAGCTAGGTTAGTTCCTTAATAACATATATACCCGGTAGGTTGCCAGGTTCACACTCAAAGTCTTTCAAACTTGGAAGGACCAGCTAGAATGTACACTCTTTTCACACAGCCTTGGACAACCCAGCATCACATCCATCTCACCCCCAATAGACTTTTCTGGAAGGCTAGAGGAAGAATTTTTCAAAAAAATAAAAAACCCAAAACAAACTTCCTACTGCTCAGCCAGTGTGCCCCCAGGGAATTTAGATTTGTCTCCCTGCCAGCTAAGTCAACTGTAATGAGGAAGGCAATCTGCTCAGAGAAAATCCCATGATGCTTTCCAAAGCCAAAGGGAGAGATGCTGGAGATACTCAGTTACTTTATTTATGATGATGTAAACTACTTTTCATTTGGGTAATGGAGAATAACCTTCCCAAGTTTCTGACCTCAGGTACCTGAAGGGACCCTCTACTTCATTTAGCCCCCCATCCCACATCTTTCATTCCCAAGCCTTGAGTTCAGACAAATCAAAAGCCAGATTTTGACACCATCTGTTGTTGGGCAATGCTCAGAGAATGGGTGAAAGGAGCAGTTAGCCAGATCGTGAGGTTTGTTTTCTACTGTGTTCGTTGGACAGCAGGACTTTAGAACTAAACTTTGGAGACAACCCAGGGGGGTTCCTTTTATTTTTAGAGTCCAGGTAAGTAGCTTCGGAGAGAGGTTAAACCATTTGGCCAAGGTCCTACAGTAAATGACAGTTTCAGGATTCAAACCTGGTACTCTGATCTCATTTCATTACTCTTCTACTAAAAAAAACCATAGTGGATTCTGAAGGGTCAAGCCCAAACTCATTGGCTACCTTCCAAAGCCCTCTATGATCTTTCCCTTCCTCTTTCCAGCACTCACTTTCTTCCTTATTTAGGCCAGGTTTCAGCACACCCCACGTTCGTTCTAAATTCTATATCTTTATATGTGTTGTCTCTTTCTCAAACAATTACATTTCCCTTCCCCCTCCCCCTCCCCCATGACCACTCAGGTCCGCATGCCCTTTAAGACCCAAGTGAAGTCTTACCTCCTTTAAGAAGCCTCACTTGACTATTTTAGCCTTCTAGCATGTAGCACCTAACTGATATTATTTAGGGGCAATAGCAATCCCCCTGCCATGTCCCACCCCATCCCAATTCCTTTAACCTTCTTTTCTCAACTAAGATGTAAACTACCAGAAGGCAACTTTTTATTTTAAGTATTATAACATAACACAACACAACACAACACAACACAACACAACACAACATAACATAACATAACATAACAAACATAACAATACATAACATAACATAACATCGCAACATAACATAACATACTATAATATAATATAGCATAACAATATACATAATATAGCATGTAATAATAAAACATAATATATGAGATGATATAATATTATTCTAATACATTAATATAACCTATATATAAATATATATGAAATCAAGAAAAACAAAACAAATATGATATTAATATAATATAATAATTAAAATAATGTAATATAGTAATAAAACATTTAAATAAAATATTATATTTTAAATCTCTGATTACATCTAATAGAAGGTTAGGCATATAGAAATCAATACTATATACTTTATAGGAATCCAGAATCCAAATTGAAAGAGACCTCAAAGATCATCTAAATTAGAGGTTTGTGTAGGGATCACCTTGCTTCTGTCATGGCCCCTTTGGCAGTCTAGCAAAGCCTATGAACCCCTTCTTGGAATTAAGAATTTATTTTCTTTTATGAATTTTTAAAATATCACAGTAAAATAAAAATTATATTGATTTTTAAAAATTTACTTTTATTATTGTTTTTTATTTTACAAATATTTACAGATCAATCTCACTCCATGAATGGGTTCTTGTAACAAAGTAAAATAAATAAAACCAATATAATGATCTCATCTGAAGTGCATGCAACATTTATATCTGTCAACCCCCCCCCCCTCTGAAATCTAACATCTCTCCTCACTTTCCACCCCAGTGGAAAAAAAGAGAAAAGGAAAACAAATTCTTCAAAACAAATATAAAGTCAAGCAAATCAAATCCTCTTATTGGATGTGTTATATATATATATTATATATACATATTATATATATGTATGTATGTATACACACATATGCATGCATCTACATCTACATCTACCTATTTATATTATTCAGCACCCTAAATCTATCATTGTTCTATTATGGATAGCACGTTTCATCATCAGTCCTCTCGAATCAAGAATGATCATTTTATTAATCATAGCTTTTACAGCTTTCAAAGTCTGTTTTTACAATGTTTTTGTTATTGTATAAATTGTTCTCTTGGTTCTGCTCATTTTATTCTCCAATAGTTTATAAAATGCCTTCAGAACTATTCATTTTTATAATAATGTTATAGTATATAAATTATTGTTGAGAGTCTGCTTATTTCACTCTGCATCAGTTCATATAAATCTTTCCATGTCTTTTAAAAATCATTTCTTTCTTTCTCATATAACAATAGTATTCCATCACATTCATATAGTACAACTTATTTAGTCATTCCTTGATTGATGGCCATCCCTTAGTTTTCAGGGTTTTTGCCACCACAAAAAGGAACCACTATAAATATTTTTATATATTTAAGATCTATTCTTGGTCTAGCAGTGGTATAGTTATGTAAAAGGGCATGCATTATACTAATTTTTTATGTATAATTACAAACTGTTTTCCAGTATGATCATGATAAATAAACCAAGGAGAAGCAAAACGGAAAACTATAGATCCATATGCCTAATGCATAGAGATGCAAACATTTTAAATAAAATGTTAGCAAAAAACCTAAAACAACACATCACAAAAATTATACTTTATTGCCAGTTTTGATTTATGTGAAGGGTGCAGGAATGGCTTAATATTAGGAAAATGATAATTAACCATATTAACAAAATGAACTAAAATCATATAATTATATCAATAGATGTAGAAAAAACTTTTGACAAAATGCAACATCAATTTCTGTAAATAAAAAAAACCCAGAAAACATAGAATAAATGGACTTTTCCTTAAGATAACACATATCTAAAATCAAGAACTATTATCTCTTTCAGTCACATCTGAATCTTCATGACCCTATTTGAGGTTTTCTTGGCAAAGTCACTGGAATGGCTTGCCATTTCCTTGTCTAGATCATCTGATAGATGAGGAAACTGAGGTAAACAGAGTTGAGTGACTTGCCCAGGTTCATACAACTGATAAGTTTCTGAGGCCAGACTTGAACTCAGAAAGATAAATATTCCTGTTTCTATACCTGACACTCTATTCACTGTCATCTCACCATCCATACAGAGACAAATTAGAATCCTTCCAAGAAATTTAGGAGTGAAACAAAGTTATCCACTGTCACCACTTCTATTTGACATAATAATAAAAGCACCAACTATAGCAATAAGACAAGAAACAGAAATTGAAGGAAAAACCATAGATAAAAGAAGAAATGAGATAATTTTTATAATTAAGATGATAGCATAATTACAAAACCCTTAAGATTCAACTAAATTTAATGGAAATAATAACAAACTTTTGAATCTAAAACAATGCCTTTCAAAACAGTCCAACTTTCTGGGGACTGCCATGTTACACAGTTGATTTACATTGAGCTCATGTTCTCCTAAAACTCTAAGATCCTTTTTATGGATTTTTTTAATGGATTGTTGGATCCTTTTATGAATTGTTGTTTAGCTACACTTACCCATATAGTACTTGTGCATCAGGCATTTTCACTGGCCATTTCCCATGCCTGGAACTCTCTCCCTCCTCCTCTCTACTCATTTCCCTGACTTTCTTTAAGTCCCCTCTAAAATTTCTCTTTCAACAAGAAATCTTTCTTAGTCCCTCTTTTTAATAAAAAATGAAAATGAAAAAAAATTTAAAATGAAAACACACACACATCTTTACCTTTTGAATTAGAATTGATACCAAGTATTAGTTCCAAAATAGAAGAGTAGTAAGGGCTAGGCAATGGAGGTTAAGTGACTTGCCCAGGGTCCCACAGCTAGGAAGTGTCTGAGTCCATATTTGAACCCAGGTCCTCCTGTCTCTAGGCTAATACACTGACCCTCCTAGCTTCCCCTTTCCTAATTCCTCTTAATATTAGTGCTTTCCTTCCAATTTATCTTTTCTATAACTTGTTTGCATATAATTATTTGCATGTTGTCTCCCCCATTAGAACATGAGCTCCTTAAGAGCAGAATCTATCTTTTGTCTTTCTTTGCATCTCCAGCAATTAGCACTGTGCCTGGCACACAGTAAGAAGGAAACATTTTTTAAGTTCCTACTATGTGCCAGGCACTGTGCCAAGTGTTTTTACAAATATTATCTCATTTAAGTACATACTTAATCCATGCTTATTGATTATTGCAAAGGTGATTTTCTGAAGCCAAGAATATGATTTCACATCCAACTCTATTAAATTTCATCTTATTAGTTTCTTCAGTTCATTGTTCTAACCCGTCAAATCCATTTTTTCCCTGTTTCTGTTTACCAAAGTGTTAAGCTATCTTCCCCAGCTTTGTGTCATGTGTAAACTCAATAAGTATGTCTTCTATGCCTTCATCTATTCTAAACTATTGATCAAAGAATATTGAACCACGCAGGGGTTCAACCTCTGGGGGACTCCATTAGAGACCTCCACCATTTTGAATCGAACCATTACCGAGGACTCTTTGGCTCTGGTCACTCAACTGTTTCTGAAATTGGCTTAACTGTCCTATCCTTCAGCTTTCATTTCTTCATCTTGCACAAAGAGAACATGAGGGATTTCTGTAAAATCTTTGCTGAAATCTAGGTAATCTGCGTACTGTACCATGATGGTAACTCTTTGCCAAAAGGTTAGTTGGGCAGGTCGTGTTCTTGTCAAAGCCTCTCTGGCTGGCCCTTTGGCTCATCACTTCTCTTCCTCAATGCTTCCTAACTACCCTTTAAATAGTGCATTCTAGGGTTTGGCCAGTTATAGCTGTCCAATTCGCTGACCTCTTCCTTCTTTTGAAAAACGGGAAATCATTGTCCATTCTGGTCCCGAAGCACCTCTCTTATTCTCTGTCATCTTCCAAAGATCATTGACTCGACAATCACATTTTCTGCTTCTTTGACTTTCTTTGTTATTGGGTCAATTGGATGTTTTCTGTCCTCTGATCCAGGTTCATACCGATCTCCAGCAAAATCTCCCCTCTTGTCATCCTCTGCTCCTGCTTCATTAGAGCAAGGTCTCTTTCCCATCCACTAGTTTTAGGATTCCTGTTTTCCCTTCATGCCCTATAGAAGACTTAGAAGAGAGGAGAGGAGAATTGTCCCATTCCTTCCCTCCCAGCTTGTGTCCCTCCTTGACCTGGGTATGCCAGCAATGCCTATCAATGTACCAAATATGAAATTTGGAGTCACAGGACATGGGTTCATTTCTTAGCTCTGATGCTTAGAGCAGCTGGGCAGACCCAGCAAGTCATTTCCCCTCTATGGACCTCAAGTTTTCTCATATGAAAAATGAGGGATTTGACTTAGTGACTGATGAGAACCATCCTTACTCTAAATCTATGATCCCATGATATTTTTCTATATAGATCCCCCCACTAAAATTCTGTAATTTTCTGGACTCTCCCCTTTAACATCAAGTCTTTTAGACTTTGTGGGGCCCTGTATCCCACAGGATATAATTTAAACTCCTTAGCTTGGCCCCATATAATCTCTTTTTGTTGGTGTAGGGGATAGAATGTAGAGCCTGAAGTCAGTGAGATCTGAGGTCAAATCTGGCCTCAGACACTTACTAGCTGTGTGACTCTGGCCAAGTCACTTAGCTTCCTATTGCTTCAGTTTATTCAGCTGTAAAATGAAGATTATAATCACATCTACCTCCCAGAGTTGTTTTGAGGTATATGAGATATTTGCAAAGAACTTAGTGTAGTGCCTGGCACAGAGTAAGTGCTTCCCTCCCTCCCTCCCTCCTCCCTCCTTCCCTCTTCCTTCCTTCCTTCCTTCCTTCCTTCCTTCCTTCCTTCCTTCCTTCCTTCCTTCCTTCCTTCCTTCCTTCCTTCCTTCCTTCCTTCCTTCCTTCCTTCCTTCCTTCCTTCCTTCCTTCCTTCCTTCCTTTCTCTCTCTCTCTTTCTTTCTCTCTCTCTCTTCTTCTTTCTTTCTTTCTTTCTTTCTTTCTTTCTTTCTTTCTTTCTTTCTTTCTTTCTTTCTTTCTTTCTTTCTTTCTTTCTTTCTTTCTTTCTTTCTTTCTTTCTTTCTTTCTTTCTTTCTTTCTTTCTTTCTTTCTTTCTTTCTTTCTTTCTTTCTTTCTTTCTTTCTTTCTTTCTTTCTTTCTTTCTTTCTCTCTTTCTCCCTTTCTCCCTTTCTCCCTTTCTCCCTTTCTTCCTCCCTCCTCTTTTTTCTCCTTCCTTCCTTTCTTCTCATAGGAAATCCTGGTTTCAAATCCCATCTATAATACTTATTAATAATGTAATCCTGGTCAAGTAATTCAATACCTCTGAGCCTCAGCTTCCTCATCTATAAATGAGGGCATTGGACTATATGGCCTCTGAAGCCCCTTCTCCAATTGCAGCTATAATCCTATAGATTCCTTGCCTTGTTCACCCTGCTCTCACACACTCTAGTCTTACTAGTTGATTCCATCATCCTTGTACATTTCTGCTGCTTGCCCATTGTGTAGATTATCATCCTTCCATTAGGAATGCCCTCCCTGGTGGGATGTTGCTGTTGGGATTCTCCCTTCCTGGCTAAAGCTTTCCAGTTTGTGTCCCACTGCCACTGTGCTGTGTAAAGTGATAATGAGCCGACCTGGGAATTTAATCCGTGCACATATGCTTATGAAATAATTTTGGCAGCATGTCTGCTTCAGTAGGGGTCTTATGGAGACACTATTTTTTCCCCTTTTCTCTCTACCCATTAGTGACTAAGGCTGGGAATTTCAGGCCAAGTATCTAGTTTTTAAAAATGTACACATGACATAATTTTAAGATGAGGGAAATGCTTATATCCAGTTGAGGGTTAGGAGAAGCTTCACCTGGGAGAAAGCTCTTTAGATGAGCTTTGAATGATGTTAGGGAATCTAAGAGTTGAAGGTTAAGGAGGCATGGGGGACAATTTGAGCAAAGGCATGTGGGTAGGAGATGGAATCTTGTGTTTCATGTGTACCAGTGTCACCCACCAATGGCATTTGCTCTTTTCCTGGAATGGAAAGCAGTGGGAAGGAGAGATAGTAGTGGTCTGAGCCCTTGGGATTGGTCTGGGGAGGACGTAGGAGGAAGGGGTCTTTTATCCAGTGGCCTGGCCCTCTTAACAATGCCCCTCAGGACAAATCCCTCCCTGGCATGATGCAAAAGACAGCTACTGATATAACTGATAATAACTCTTCCTCTATAATTGGAATCGTTAGCCAGAAAACAAAACAGACCAGCCCTTCTCTCATAAGGCCTTAGTAGATGACAAAGAAACTTCCACCTTGGAGTCATCTCAGAATTCTTGGGAATTTCCCAATAAGGAAGGATCTGAGAGCCAGAACATGGTCTGGGAGGACATGCTGCAGGCCAAGCTATGTGAAAAGTGGCCAATTGGAGATAATGATGCCCCTGGCAATTTGACTGTTTCCCCTGTTCAGAGACCAAAGTCTATATAGGGGACAGTTTGGGTACCATTTTCCCATTGTGGCTGATGGGTGCTGAGTGGGGCTACTTCAGAGCCCTTCACTGGCACAGGGATTGTGAATGATGCTTGGAGTGCTTTGAATCTGTGTGGTGTCATGGATCCAAAGTCAGAAGTCTGAGTTTGCTGGTTACTAGCTGGGAGACCATGGGCAAATTACCCATCTCTTTGTGCCTCATTTTTTCTCATTTTTAAAATAAATTTGATATCAATTTCCAACTTTTTGGTGACTGTTGTGTGCCCATGTCTTATAGACACAAAACACTTAGGTAACATTGATAGTAAACCCATGGAATTAAGTTTCTGGGAGTAACTTGAAGTCATTAAAGGAACTCGGTAGTTTTCTGAAGGCAATCCAAACAGCTCTCCACTTCTCATTTAATTCTGGGATTAACTTGTGGTCCATTTGTACCATCTGCCCAAGACATCTTCACTGATAGACAGGTTCTACAAGTTACCTATCAACACTCTTTGGGCAAGAGATTTTCTTCATCCATTTGGTCTTTTCCGAATGAATGGCTGATGAAGCCAAAACTCTTTTAAGAGATTTGTGTGATATTACATGTATAATCCATCTTGAATTGCTTATGAACTCTGGGAGGGGGGGAGAAAAGGAGGGAGGGAGATAATCTGGATCATATAACTTTGGAAAACTTATGTGGAAATTTGTTGTAACGTGTAATTGATAAAAAAAAAAGAAAAGGAAAAGAGAAATTGTGGATTTTTGCCAGCTGTAATGTGTTCCAGGGTTCCATGAAACAAGCAGAATATCATCTGCAAAAAAAGACATCTGAAAGACTTCAATAGAGAATCCCCTGTCAACTGAGACCCTGTCCTGCTTCTCTTACATCCCAACAACTCTCTGATCATAAAGATTATTGTTCACTTGTGGCTGAGTCCTCCTGACTCCATTTGGGGTTTTCTTGGCAAAGATATGGAATGGTTTGCTATTTTCTTCCCCAGCTTATTTTTCAGATGAATAAACTGAAGCAAACAAGGTTAAGTGACTTGTCCAGGGTCACACGCTAGTAAGTGTCTGAGGTCAGATTTGAACTCAGCAGGATTCTAACCTGTTAAATCGGAGGTCTAGTAGAATGATGAGGACACAAGGGAGCCACAAAGGTTTCTCCTAAAAGACTTGGAAAGGAAAGGGCCTCCCTTGGCATTTTTCTCAAACACAGTTTATCACCCCCCCACCAAAACCAGACATCTTCTGAGATGTGGAAGGTAACTTCCCTCTCTTGGTTCAGGCCAGGCCAGGATGTAGTTCTCAGAGTTGCCCAGGGCCTGGTCCAGATGCTCAGGGTGTAGTTATTTCTCTCCCCTACTCTACAACTCAGCAAGAAGAGTGAATCCAGGCTTGGCACTCTATCTACTGTGCCACTCTAAAAGTAGAAAACAGAGCAATGTAATCTCATCAAGCTGGAAATAATGACATTTAAATGTCTTTCTTTACAGGGTCATTTTGAGGACCAAATGAGTTCTTATCTGGGTAATAGAGATAATCTTTTGAACCTTTGTGCCTTGTCCTGGTGGGGGATAGAGCAGGGGTTTCAGCCCCTTCTAAAGGATGTGCACAGTCCCATATGCCTCTTCCTACCCTGTGACAGGGTACAGCACCAAGGAAGATTGGCAAGGAAGTCAGGAAGAGGAATCTGCTTGATAGGACTAAAAAGAAATGATTCTACACTCTGGGTCTTTCTCTTTTCATTTGTTAAACATGAAGATTCTGTGAACTTATCTCTTGGAATTTTTATGGGGAAAGAGTCTTCTTCCTCCTCCCTTCCCTCTGCCCCTCAATTCTTGCACATGGCAATGGGTACGTGCATTGAATCTCAAGCATCTAGTTGCCTTTTCCGCTTTGTGTTTCTTTCTCTGAGCATCGGTGACCAAACTGTGATCTTGACGGACTTTTTAGGAATGGTGACCTTGGGAGTTCCATCATTCCTCAGTTTCCCAGTCATCTAACTGGTGGCAGGAAGAATTTCCTGTAATTACCTTCATCTTCAAGGGATAACCATCAGGATGATGCCCATGCCATACACTGATTTGGACCTTGAGAAAAATGTTCAGACTGCAGAGCTGATTACGGGACTTCTTAGTAGATTTTAAAAATCTATTTTAAGTATCAGCCTCCTGGGAGAGTAAAAGAAAAGTTTTGGGTTACTGTTCCATGTTTTAAGTCTGTCAGCGTGCTTTTATGGGTCTTTTGTATTTTAAACATTTCTTTGAGATGAGGGAACAAAGGAGCTGTCCTATACCTGATTTACCTTGTTCCCCGAGCACTTTTCTATAAAGGATCCTGTTGATTCTTTTAGGCAGAATCTAGAGACGAGCCAAACCAAAATTTTCTTTAAGTGATTTTCTTTGGGGCATTAGGACTAGGGAGAGGGTGGCACAAAGGCAAGAGACAATGAGAAGGATCTTGGTCGTAGAGACTTAGAGAGCCTCTCTTTAGAGTCTGGGCTCCTCCAGGATTAAACTCGATGCACCTGAAACCGTAGTGTGAGAGGGCAGTCCAGGAGCTACATCTGTAAAGCACTACAACAATTTGATCACCTGCTTTCTCTTCTCCAGACTCAGAGGAAAGGAAGAAATATGCGCTTATGAAGTGTCTACTGTGTACCAGGCACTGTGCTAAGCTCTTTACAAGCATTGCCTTATTTGATTTTTCACTGTAGTCAATGCCATCAGGATCTTCATTTTACAGTTGAGGAAATGGAGACAATCAGAAGTCAAATGACTTAACCAACAGCCAATTGGTGTCTAAGGATGAATTTGAACTCAGGTCTTCCTGGCTCCAGAACCTTCTCTCTATTCACTGCCCCACTTAGCATCCTCATGAGGCTCCTTCCACAATTTCTCCTCATCCCACTACTTTCTCTTCTTCTGACTTAGAGAGTTTACTTCTTCTAGAAGGATAATGCTTTATAGTTCACAATATGCTTTCCCAACCATAGTACTCTTTGACCTTAATAGCAGCCCCTTTCTAAGTAGTCAGGACAGCATCATTAACCCCGTTTTACAGGGGAAGAAACTGAGGATAGAGAGGTTCAATGGTCCATCCAAGGTGGAGGTCTAGTAGAAGGTTGAGGAGACAAGGGAGCCACAAAGGTTTATCCTAAAAGGCTTGGAAAGGAAAGGGTTTGCCATTTTTCTCAAACACAGTTTATCATCCCCCTCCAACCAGACAGCTTCTTAGACATGTAGGTTACTTCCCTCTCTTGGTTCAGGCCAGGATGTTGTCCCCTGAGTTGCTCAGAGTCCCGATGCTCAGGGGGCTGTTATTCCTTTCCCTGTTCTAGAAGAGGACTCCAAGGGCAGGTTGCCCCCCGCCCCATTCCCCACTCCCACCCTTCATACTCAGGGCTATGCCCCTGGTCCAGAACCCTTTTGGGACCTGCCCTTAAATGGCTCCACTCACACATGCTTCCTAGCCTCTGGCTTTAGCTGCAGGCTATTAAGTGCCCCCATCTGCACTCTCCCATTTTAATTAAAAATATAGTGAACCATCTGTTCTCTCAAGAAAGAGTGGGGAGAAGCTCTGCCTGCTGGATGCAGAGTTCTCATTTTTCTAGCTCAACTTTTATTTTTTAAAATGTTTTAAAGAAAAAAATTCCCCCAAGTAGATGAAGTTCTCTGGGGCTGATGACCCCTCTCAGCAGTCAAGGCTACCTGGGGTGGGTGTAGGGGGCAGAGAAGGCATTTCACCTGGTGCCTGCTGGCTGTTCTGAGGGCACGTGTGGCCCACTGGAGTCCAGAGAGCCCCTGGCCAGAAGAACCTCCCCGGGGTTCAGCTGGTAAGGCCAAGTAGCTATTTTTAGCTAGCTAGCAGAGACAGGGAGAGAAAAAGAGAGAAGGGGAAATGAGGAGGGGGGAGGAGAGGAAACTGAACAACTGAAAGTACAAAAGAAAGGGCAAGAAATAAGGACTGACAGCAAGATAAATAAATAAATCTTAAGAGCATAGTTTTGGAGCTTACTAGGAAGAAGTACTTATGAATACTTTTCTAGTCCAACAATCTCATTTTACAACTATGGAGACTGAGGTCCGGGGAAATGAAGTGATTCTCCAAAGGTTACACAGGTGGTATGTGGCAGAGCTGGGATTTGAACTCAGAACCTTAATCAATCAATCAATCAATTAATAAGCATTTATTAATTGTCTACTGTGTGCCAGATACTCTACTAAGCCTCAAAAAGAGGCAAAAGACAGTCTCTGACCTTACAAGCTAACGGAAGAGACAATATGCAAGCAAATATACATGAATTACACTTATACAGGATAGATAGGAAATAATTAATGGAGGGAGAGCACTGGAATTATCAGGGGATTAGGGAAGGCTTCCTGTGGAAGGTGGAATTTTGGCTGGGACTGGAAGGAAGCCAGGGAGGTCAGTAGTGAGAGCAGAGGAGGGAGAGCATTCCAGGAATGGGGGGCAGCCATAAAGAATGCCCAGAGCCAAGAGATGGGGTGACCCTGGATCAAAGAATACCTGAGGATGACTTACATTTAAGAAGATTTGGAAAGGTAGGAGGGTGCCTAGCTTATGAAGGGCTTTGAATGCCAAATAGAACATTTTTATTTGCTCCTGGAGGCAATAGGGAACCACTGGAGCTTATTGAGTAGGGGCAATGACATGGTTGGACCCATGTTTTAGGAAATTCACTTTAGTGACTGAATGGAGAATGGACTGGAGTGGGGAGACACCTGAGGCAGATAGACCCAACAGCAGGCTATTGTAGTAGTCTAGGCAGAAGATGATGATGGTGGCAATGCCAGAGGAGAGAAGAAAGTGTATTAGGGAGATTTTACAAAGTGAAATCATTTTGCTCTTGGCAACAGCTTGGATATGGGGAATGAGAGAGATGGAGTGGTCCAGCCTGCCTCCTGCCTGAGGATGTAAGACAGGGAAGATGGTTGCCATCAACAACAGTAGAGAAGGTAGAAGCGAGGGGAAAGGTTAAGGGGAAAGGTAATGAGTTCTCTTTTGGACATATGGAATTTAAGATGTCTATTGGAAATCCAGTTCAAGACGTCAAGATTAGAGCAGGAAAGGTAGATTTGAGAATCATCAGCATAGAGCTGATAATTAAATCCATGGAAACAGATGACTCCAAATCTAGGGTTCCTTTAAGGATATCTTACTATAGATCTACAAGTAGTCATTTTTTGCTTCTTGATCAGGTGGTACTAGCCATGTCCTTGAATCTCTGGGGACAGAGGTTAGTACAGACCACAGACCATTGATTTGCTGTGCAGAGCATTGTGGGGTAGTGGGAATAAGAGGTGACTGGACCAGGGAGATCCTTACCTGGGCTGTAGCCACTAGAGGAAGCCATCACCTGGTCACTTTCCATTTTAATTGATTATTCTAGCTAATGGACAAGCTGAATTCAGTTGTTTCCACTCTGTAAAGGTCCCAAAGTGTTCTCAATGTCCCTCTAAATATGACAAAACCTTTTTGTCCCAAACCAGTTATAGCTTCAGTAGGAGTGATGGATGGACACACCCAGTAACAGAAAAATTGGGGAGTTTGGAGGAAAGTAAAGATACACTGTCTATAACTTATTAGTTTTGCTTATTGTCTCCTCTATTAGACACTGGGCTTCTTGAGGGCAGGGACTATTTTTTACCTTTCTTTATATCTTCGGTACTTAGTATCATAATTGACACATACTAGGTGCTTAATGAATGTTTGTTAATGATGATGACATGCAGAGATACTGGAAGAAAGAGAAAGGAACCTTAGAAAAATCTCAAGATCAATGTATTTATAAAAGGAAGACTATTGGAGCTCATCTAGTCTAACTACTTGGTTTTACAAAGAGGAAACCAACCACTAGAGGGATTAAGTGACTTTTTTTTTTTGTCACACTAGCAGTAATTAGTGGGAACAGGATTTGAACACATATCCTCAATCTTTAAAACCAGATATTTTTCCACTACATAAAAGGACAGAGACAGAGAGAAACAAGAGAAGTGTAACAAATTAACTGATATGCTTTCCCTTTTAGATTATCTCCAATTTATTCTATATGTATCTCATTTGTACACAGCTATTTAAATATTGCCTCCTCCATTAGACTGGGAACTCCTTGAGGGTAGGGACTGCCTTTTGCCTTTCTCTCTACTCCAGTGTTTAACCCAGTGTCTTGCCACCTAGAAGACACTTTAAAAAAATGCTTGCTGTTGACCTGAAGAAGGGATCAACACAGGAGCTATCCAGCAGGTTGTGAAGGAGGGACACTTCCTAGCCAGTCCTTACTTTTCCCTATACTACCTCTACCTATTAAATGGTAAGAAAGTGGAATGGAATTTCTTGAATGTATAGAGTTATCTAGGATGAAATAATATAGAATCGTTCTCCAATTCTTTTTCAATGTCTATTTTTGTAAAAGTTTTAGAATGTAAAAGATTATTAGTTGATAATTTAAAATAAATCAATCTATAAATATTGAGGGCAAGGGCCAAACACACACATATTTTATATGTGTATATACACAAATATATACAAATTTATATTTATATATGTCTACACACATTTTAAGCATTTATTGAAAAAGTTTTCGAGTTCTAAATTCTTTCCCTTCCTTCATCCCTCTCCAACCCATTGAGAAGGCAATTGATACCATAAATGATCCATTATACATGTAAATTCACACAAAACATAAGAAACACCCTTTAAAAATGATGGATAGCTGATTTAAAAAAAAAGCCTTGTGACTACTGATTTAGGAGAAATAAATATCTACTCCAGGATCTGGATGAGAGGCTAGAATTTGGCTTTCTCAAAAAGGTTGAATGGGATGGCAGGTCCTGCCCAATAGGGACTTAAATTGACATTGTCTAAGGCTAGGATCACTTTCTTCTGGAACCTCCCTGGGTAGGAAACTAGACTCTCAAAGGCAGAATCTCATTCATTTCCTTTCCAGAATCATTGAGTTAGAGAATATTAAAACTTGAAGCAACTTTAGAGAATATTCCATCCCCCTTTTATTTAAAAAAAGAGGAGACTGAGCTCCAGAGAAGGAAAATGACTTGCTAAAGCTCCCCCATGAGATACTCACCTAGAACCCAATTCTCCATGTTCCTCAGTCAGGAGTCTTTCTGTGGCACTGAGTTGCCTTTTTTTGCCCTCAGTTGGGATCAAGGGCAGATAGATTTTTGCCACTTAAAATGGGCTTCACGTAGTGCCAATTTCTCTCTATCTAATCTTCCCAAATCAATTTGCAAAACTTCCATTAATACCCGTTAGGAAATCTGCAAGCTGTTTGAAGCCTGGACGGTGGCTGTTACTGCTGGAATAATAGCTACCTGGGGGAAGGCAGACATTAACGGGATAATTAAAGATTAACATGGCCTTGGGCCGTTCAACACATTTACCTTTCTGGGCCCAAAGGTGGAATTGCATTACTCTCTCCCTTCTTCTCTTCTTTCCCACCCTCCCCCCAACCAAATATTTTCACTCTTGGGTGTATCTACACTTCCCTAACACTCCTTCTCAATATCTGAGCAATCCAGAGATTATAGGATCATAGATTTAGAAAGGATGTTGGAATATATTGAGTCCAATCTCCTCATTTTACAGATGAGGAAATTGTAGAGGGAGGAAATGACTTGCCCAATGTCTCACAGTTAGTACGTGACAAGCTCAGGGTTTGAACCCACATTGTCTGACTCCATATCTAGTGCTCTTTTATGGGGGGACTACTTTAAAAATCTTTTCTCTAATTTGGGCCAGATAGACCTAATGCCCCACTTCAGAAAGCAGAGATGGGAAAGTGATAATAATGATGCTAGGAATTAGCTGATATAATATATAGCATATCAATGAGTGAAATCAGTCCTTTCCAGCAGTAGTCTAAGGGCTGGGGATACAAAAATATTCTCTGCCCTCAAGGAGTTTACATTCTAATGGGGGAGATAGCATGCAAATAAATAAATTTCTACAAGATACATATAAAATAACAGAGATAGATGACTAGAGATAGATGGATGGGTAGACTTAGAAAGATGGATGGAGATTGATAGCTAGAAGGATAGAAATAGCTGGATTGATAGAGACAATTACTAAGCACTTATGTGTCAGGCATTGTGCTAAGCACCGGGGATGCAAATATAAGAAAACAAGATGGTGGACTCTCCCTGTGAACTTCCCTTATTATTTGAATAAGGGAAAACAAACCATAAGGGGAAAACTTTGAATGGAAAGAATTGGAAACTGGGAAGACTGGGAAAATCTCCTGCCGAAAATGGTGGTTGAGCTGAATTTTGAAGGAAGACACAGATTCTAAGAGGCATAGGTGAGAGGGTAGACAGTATTCTGGGCATGGGGGACAGCTATTAAATGGCAAAGTTGTGGACATGGGAGACCGAGTGTCATGTGGAAAGAATATCAAGGATGCCAGTATGGCTGGGTTGTAGAGTGCTTGGAAGGGAGAAAAATGTAAGACTAGAAGTATGAGGGAGTCAGGTTGTGAAGAGCTTTCAATACTAAAGCAAATTCCTATTTCTTCCTGAATCTGTTAGAATTTATCGAATAGAGGGGATGAAGTGAACAAGTCTTGGTAGGGAGAGACTTTTTGCAGGGAGTCTAATTAGGAGATCATTGTGAAAGTCCAAGAGAGAGGAAATGAGGGTCTGAACTGAGGGCAACATCCTATGGAAAGATAAATTTTCACCTAGAGGGTTGTGAACAGCCAAGTCCAGATATGGGAAGTGACTTGGAGATTTGGATTAGAGGTAATGTGAGAGGAAAGGTTGTAGAATATGAAAATTGCATTCAGGAGCTCAGTCGTGGCTGCCGAGGAGAGGTCCTGCAAAGGGAAAGAAACAAGGTATTTACTAGTACCAAGATAGCATTGGACAAAGGCAAGGGTATGAATAATGATGATGATGATGATGATGATGATGATGATGATGATGATGATAACAATAATAAAAATAGCTAGCATTTATATAGAGCTCTAAGATTTGTAAAATACTTCATATATGCTCTCATAACAAGCCTGTGAGATGTGTACTATTGTTATTTCATTTTATAGATGAGGAAACTGAGGTTAGGAGAGATTAAGTTACTTAATAGGGTCACTCAGATATAATGCAAGCTTCGTTCCTGATTCCAAGTCCAATGCTCAATCCACTGCATTTCTTGACCATTATCTAGGAACAGAAGGGAGTTAAGAGGGGGTGCAATATAACTATTATGGAATTATTTAGAGAATTATTATTCTCTTAGAGAATTCATTCTCTAACTTCACTGGGAGAGTGCACAGACACAAGTTCATAGAATAATATATTTAGAGCTGGAATGGATCTTAGAGATCATTTAACTCCATTCTTTCATTTAAAAAAGTGAAAAAGCTAAGACCTAGAGAGGTAGAGTGAATTGTGCAAAGATCTATAGGTTGTGAGTGAGAGGGGAAGGATTTGAATTCAGGCCCTTGGAGTAAAAACCAGAGCTCTTTCCCACTGTACTATATTGTCTCATTGCTAGGGCTCATTAGAAGTCAACCTTCCTTTAGCTATAGGCATCTTTCCTGCTTGGAGGATGGAAACCAGGTTTGAATGTATCTTATACATGCCATCAAGGGATTCATGTCAATTCAGGCTTGGTGACTGCAAAGCTTGTAGGCTTTTGTGTGTCTCTTGGAAGACTAAATGAAGGTTTTTATGCCAGCAATCTGAATGGAAATTATAATGCTTGAAGCCATAGATTATACTGAAAAATGTTCAGTGGCACTGATTGAGCTGCGGAATGGTCTGAAGGTATTTGTGTTTTTGTAGATGATGTAGATAATGATGGGATATATCATTTCTTCAAAATGCTATAATATTGTAAGAATGAATACTAAGCTCACAATAAGCAGACATGGTGAGGAATGTTAAGGACAACAAAAATGCATATGTTTTTAAAGCTATTTTTGGGAAAAAGAAGAATTTTAAAAGAGGGAAAGAGCTACAGGTATTGGGGTAGATTAGATGATGATAATGGACATTGGAAAGAAGGCAGAAGTACTCATTTTTTTGCCTGTTTTTTCTGCTAAGAAGAATGACCTTTGGACTGGAAATGATAGAATAACAGTAACTCATAGGGAGTTAATACCCAAGATAACTTGGGAGACAGCAAGACTAACCCAACCCACATGGCAAAAGAACCCCTACTACTGACCTTTTAATGAGTTCATATTTTTCTGTGTCAAAAAAAATGCATCTCAAGGTATTGAAATAACTGGTTGGTATGGTTCCTGAGCTACCTTGAAATATCATGGAGATTGGGAGAGGTTCTGTAGGCAAATTCTGTTCTGATTCTCAGAAAAAAGGAAAGATGGTAGAGTCTGGAACTGTAAGCTAGTGAGCTTGACTTTGATGCATGCAAAATTCTCAAAGACATTATTATTATTATTTAAAACCCTTACCTTCCATCTTGGAATCAATACTGTATATTGGTTCCAAGGCAGAAGAGTGGTAGGGACTAGGCAATGGGGGTCCAGTGACTTGCCCAGAGTCACACAGCTAGGAATCTGGCTGAGGCCAGATTTGAACCTAGAACCTCCCATCTCTAGGCCTAGCTCTCAATCCACTGAACCACCCAGATGCCCCCTCTCAAAGACATTATTAAAGAAATGGTTAGAGACCACCTGGAAAAGGAAGCAGGGGTCACAAAGCACCAATATGGCTTTACCATTAAGAAGTTATTCCAGATTAATGTTATTACCTTTATTGGGAAGCTTGCAATAATGCTCTCTACTTTAAATAGATTTTAGTAAAATGTCTATAACCTCTCATACTATTTTTTGGACACAATGGAGATATATGGTCTAGGTGATAATACAGTTAGGTAGAAGCAGAACTGATTGAATGGCTGGTCCTAACACGTGAGTAGTCATTAATCATTCTATGTCAGCTTGGGAAGAGGTCACCAATAAAGTGCCCCAGAGATCTGCCCTTGGTCCTATGCTATTTAACTTTTTCTTTAATGGCTTAAATGTAGGTAGAAATAACGTGTTTACCAGATTTGAAAATGACACAAAGCTTGAAGGAATAACTAACATTTTGGATGACGGAATGAGATGCTAAAGAAACCTGGCTAGGTTATACCATTAAGCCCAATTAAATAAGACGAATTCAATAGGATTAAATATAAGATCTTATACAACAGTTTAAAAACAAACAACTTTTGGGAAGAGGGAGGGATAAAAAGTGAATTTTCATTAAAATATAATAAACCTTTACTTAAAAAATCAACTTAATAATTATTGGGTGGGTAAGGTGTGGCTGGGTAATGGCTTGTCCAAAAATCATCTGGGTATTTAAGTGAGTATAAGCTCAATATGAGTCAGTAGTGTGACATGGCAGCTAAAAATAATGTGAGATGAGGTATCATTGAGAAACAGCATATCTACAATGAGGTTTTAGTTCACATTGGGAAAAATGAATATGGTGCTTGGCCCTTTGGTTTGATGTCAGACATTGACAAGCTGGAGGGAAACCAAGATGGTGAGAGAAAACAGGAGAATCTGCCATGTGAAGATCAGATGAGGGAAATGGGGATGGTTAGCTTGGGGAAGAGAAGATTAGTGGGACCATGGGAATTATCTTCAAGTATATGAAGGGCTGTCATGTGGAAATTGGATGAAATTTGTTCTGATGAGTTCTTGGGGGAGAGAACTAAGAGTGACACATGGAAATTGGAGAAAGGTGGATTTGGGCTTCATGTCAGGAACAATTTCTTAAAAACACTTTGGTCAAAAGTGGAATGGGCTGCCTCAGGACGTAGGAAGCAAGCTAGACTTGTTAAGCATCTACCACGTGCCAGGCACTGTGCTAAGAGCTTTACAAATATGGCCTTGAAGATCCTCATAACAACTACTTGTCAAGGATAGAGTAGAGGAGATTCCTGTTCAGATACAGGTTAGGCTTAATGTTCTCTGAGGTCCTTTCCAGAGTGGAGATTTTAGGAAGATGGTGGTTCTAAGTTGTAATAGGGCTTTCACTGTAAGCAGCCCCTTCTTCCATATCATGTTGTTCCTTTCTGCATATGACAATGTGGGAGAAGTAGGGACAGGGACAGGGTATGGAGAAGGGCTCCCTTCCTTCCTCTTTCTCTCTTTTCCTTCCTCCTTCTCTTGGGCATCTTCAGTGCCTTACCTAGGCTAAACACACCTCAATAGTCCTGGTACTGAAAACAGAATTATGGTTGGTGATTGAGTCAAAGGGTATGGTTGGATAGAGCGTGTAACCATTCTAGGCAATGGATCCAGAAATGCTGGGAGCAAACATCTGCATATCCCATGAAATGGCTGTATTATGCAGCATCAGCCAACTGATCTGAGGGCTTGGCAGTTTCACAAATTCATAGTCATGGACTTAGAAGTAGACAGGACTTCAGCAACTACTAGCCCAACCCACACGGCAAAAGAACCCCTGCTATAACATACCCTGGAGTTTGATTTTAAGATCAGGTGCAGAAGCAGGTAGGCTGTGGGGCAGAACTGATGCACTGTTGATTGCTGTTTGGTCTGGGTAAGGGTGGTGGCAGTAGTGGTGGTGGTGGTGAATCCCTTTCCTGGCTTATATGTCCTAGCAGGCAGGCTAGTTTATGGAGGGTTGCCTTTCTAGGTGAGATTTCATGACAGGACAGGGGGCACGGTCTGGGCACAACAGGCTCTAATCTACAAAGGTGAGCTGGATGATGGTTGGATGATCTTCCCTAATTTTAGCCATGACCAGAGGTGGGGGTGATGCAACATCCATCCAATTCCTTAGATTTAGAGTCAAGAGATACCAGAGGCCTTAGAGTCCAACCTCCCCATTTTTACAAATAAATAAACTGAGGCTTAAAGAGGCAAAGTAATTTACTCACGGTCACATAGGTACTTAATATCACAGGTGGGATTTGAACTCAGAAGTCAGTACTCTCTCCACCAGGCAAGCATGAGTAAGGTCAGTTACCGAATCCACTAGGGATAATTAATCATAGATGGGTGTGGTCAAATTAATTAATCACTGTTGGAATATTCTTGGTTAAATCTTGATCAGGGTTCTGGAAGGAGCTGACATGTTCTCCAGTCATTCCTTCCTTTGGCTGGACCTAAAAGATCTAGTTACAAACCTTGATCTTAAAAAGGGGTGGTAAAAGTCTCCTTGAGTTACCAAAGGAAACCCTCTTCCCATTTAGTCCATAGAGGGGCTATTTTCCATGTGGTATGAGGTAGTTCAGCTGGCAATCTGGTGGGTGACCCAAAGGCTGCTTCCCTTTCCATCTGGAATCCCTTGAACAACCTGTACTGGTCCAAGAACCCTATGATGTCTCCCACCTCCCCAGAGAAAGAATTTGAGAGACTTCATATACCCTCAGCACCCAGGAGAGCTGATTCCACCAGGAGCTTTGTTTCTTGCTAGATAATAAACATACCTGCCAGCACAGCCTGCAGATGTCTGTCCCAAATGTTGCTATAGCTCCCAGGTCTCTGGAGTCCCTTGCTGGGGGTGGGGCCCGAAGGACAGAAAACAGCTTTGCCATCATTAGCCATAGGCAGTCTGTTGTTTTTTAAATTTAAAATTCTGTGGCTTTTTTGTATATTTAAAAACCATCAACAAACATTTCAAGCTACAAAGAACAGGGAAGAGAGATTGCTTAAGAAACTGTGAACTTCTGTTATGTGGCTTTTAAAAGAGAAATATGTATATATATATATATATATTGTACATATTTTAGACTTGACAACAGTAACAAATGGTTATATTTGTGTTCCCTTCTGTACTTTTCTCTTATGTGCATTAAATGTTTTTTCATGTCTACTACTACCCAACTAACCCATCTCCTGTTACTTTCACCCTTTCCCCCCCACCCTGCCCCAGGCTGTTTATGCCATAAAACAACATTTTAAGTCATATCTTCCCTAGGGGAAGACAGGTACTAATGATTATACTTGATATTGAAGATGGAAAATCCCCATGAAATGAAGAGGGGGAAGAAGGTACAAACCAGGATCCAAGATGATCACAAAACAAAAGGATAGACCAGGCTGATCAGTCAATTGATAATATTTTTTAAATATCTACCATGGGCCAGGCACCATTAGCCATCACCAAATCAACAAGCGTTTATTAAGTGCTTGTCATATGCCATCACTGTGCAGAGCCCTGGGAATACAAATGCAAGCAGAAGGACAGACCCTGATCTCAAAGAACTTACATTCTAATGGGGAAAGACAATAAATAAAAAGAAGCTAAAAAGGGTGGGGTACCAGATGCAGAGATATGATGGGGAAAGTCTTCATTGAAGCCTGAAGAGGAATGAAAACATGGCTGGTCTGGACACGCTCTTTAAATGATGTTTCTGGGAGGAGCCATCCACAGAGACAGAGGATTTTTCCACTGTGTGTCCCTTTAGAGAGCTTCAACCATCAAACTGAAGATTAGAGTGGGAAGCTGATTGCAAGAGTAAAATATTCTGATTAGAAGATTGGTACCAAATCAATAGGCAAGAGACAAGGAGTGTCAGGGAGCTGATTGTTTACCTGACTCAATCTGTTTCCCCAAAGCTTTGGCCTTACATGGCAGCTTTGAGGATTCTTTCCTCCCTTCCCAGATCTGAATCTCTAGCTGAATCTCCTTGTGACCAAGTCTCACCAAGAAAGTTATGGACTTGGACAACTTGAAATTGGTGGTGGACATCACTGCTAATGATACTGGTCAATGTCCAGCTCTAGGTGCCTATGAAAACATTTGCAAAGACCCAGAAGCCTTTGTTCCATGTTTATGTTTTGCCAGCAGCCACTATTGTAGCATCATTAGTATCTCTGCTCCTTATGAATTCCTGTTAGAATTATGTTGCTTTTTAGTGCCTGTAACTCCATGTAGATTGATGTGATTTCGAGGATTTTTAAAAATCATGTTATTAAAATACATGAAATTTAAATATACACAAATACCAAAGATATCTTAGGAAACATTTTCAGAGTTGCCCTCCCTGGCTCCCGTTGATCACATAGGAGCTTTGGGGTCTGCTTTTTGACATGAGAAGCTAAGGGGCTTCTACTTGAGATGATAAAGGGTCTTATTAGCTGCAGAACTAGATGAGCTGATAATTAAATGGGTATATAATAGAGAGTGACTACCTCCTCATTGGTTTTAGAATTGTTTTAGGACTGTTGTAATCAGATTTCTAAAAGTATGGAGTAGGGGAAGGGGCAGCTTGACTTATATCCTCTCCTTGCCTCCATCCCCTTCCATGTGTTATGACCAGATGGTGTGCTTAGGAAATGCCCTAAGCATAGGAAAACTGGCACCAGAGTTTGGGCTGCCTCCATAGGTTTTGAAATCCCCTGATCTCAGGCAAATGGGTATCTTTTCCAAGAGAGTCAGAGCTTGGCTTGGAGCTGACCTTGTGAATTTAAGAGATCTCAGAGGACCTGGGTTCTTTTGAGTCATGGCATGAATGGGGACGGGGAGGAGTCCCTGGCAACTTTTCCAGTGCTTTCCCAAGTCTGGCCATGTTACCAGTAGACATGGACTGGATGATGTAGAACTAAGGTGAAATATAGAACAATTAATTAGCATTCCTGCTTTATACGATGAAAAGGCTTAATAAGTATCAGTCCCTTAGCAGATTGTCGCAATTTGTTATAAGTTAGGTTACTGAATACTGTCTCAGGATGTTCTTTTAATGCCAGCCGTGTTCTTTTTTGTTTGACACTTTTGTTGTGATAGGGATACCATGTTTGTCCTATACTGATTTTCGTGTCATTCTCTTCTTTTTTGGGGAAACCCAGACTTGGGCCACAACACAAATTTTAAGTAATGTCTTTGGGGCACTAGGGTTGGGGTTTAATGAGTTAAGTAAGAGAACAGAGAGCCTAGCTTCCCTTTCAATTGAATCCAAGCTTCCTGGATATAGACAGAGGGGAGAGAGAGAGAGACAGAGAGAGACAGACAGACAGAGAGAGAGAGAGACAGAGAGAGACAGAGAGAGACAGAGAGAGACAGAGAGACAGAGAGAGACAGAGAGAGACAGAGACAGTGTCAGAGATAGAGACAGACAGAGGGGGAGAGAGACAGACAGACAGACAGATGGAGACAGAGAGAAACAGAGAGAGGGAGACAGAGAGAGAAGGGGAGAGACAGAGAGAGACAAAGAGAGAGATAGAAAGAGAGAGAGAGAGAGAAAGAGAGAGAGAGAGAGAGAGAGAATCTATATACCAGCCCCTGTTTGTCAATATTAGACAAAGATTGGATATAAAACTATGGATTTCTGTTATGAACAGTGTTTTAAAAGTGTATTTTGAGGTTAACAATGAATGGAAGCCAAAACCCCCATCCTGCACGAGCGCCCTCTTCTGATTTTCCTCTACTTTCTGTTTAGTGATTAGAATGCTGGGCTCAGAGTCTGAAAAAACTGAGTCCAAATCCAGACTCAGACACTTACTAACTGTGTGACCAAGGGTAAGCCACATTACCCTTTATTGCCTCAGTTTCTTAAACTGAAAAGTAGGGATAAAAATAGTATCTCCTTCCCAGAATTGTTGTGAGGATCAAATGAAATAATATTTGGAAAGCACTTAGCCTGGCACCTGGTCCATAGCAGGCTCTATATAAATGCTTATTCCCTTTCCTTCTTCTTTCTATATCCTTATTAATGTCAAATTTGTAAATTTATGCCAAAGGGGATTGCCTTCTAATTGGCTTTTGCCAATGCGCCTACTAATCATTGGTTCTCCCAGATTTACATGCTTAGTGAATCAAGTTTCTTTTTTTTTTGGCTTCATTTTCTGCTTTTGGGATCATTATCATCACCCACCAAATTCTCCCTCTCCCAAATAGAAGCCCATCCTTGTAAAAATGAGCAGTCTGGGAGAACAAATCAACACATTGATCACATCTGTAAATTTTTGTTTTATTTTACAACTTAGGGGAATTACCTCTCTGCCAAGAGATAGGCAGCATGCTTATTGGTAGTCTTCTGAAGCTGTAATTGGTCACTACACTGATCAGAGCTATGGAAAATTTCAAAATTGTCAAGATGATTTTTCTCCCAGTTATTTTCCAGCAACAAAAAGATTGGCATGTGTGTTTTCTCCTAGTCACTGTTGCTGTTTCTGATAACAAGGATGGGAAGGAATTAGCATTTATTAAGCACCTATAATATGCCACTTTACAAATATTATCTCATTTGGTCCAAATAAAAATCTTGTAAGATAAGTGCAATTATTATCCCCATTTTATAGTTGAGGAAAGTGAGGCAGACAGAGATTCAGTGACTTGCCCAGAGTCACACAGCTAGTTAAGTGTCTGAGGCTGGATTTTTCTTTATAATCCAGGTGCTACCCCACTTTGCAGCCTCTATGATGGGGTCCACAATGGTATGGGATCTTGTTAGAAGTATATAATTGTAGGCAGTACAGTTCTACAAAAAATATTGCATTAAACAATTGAATATAGTCACTACTTTGGAACCTAATCCTTTTTTTTTTAAACCCTTACCTTCCGTCTTGGAGTCAATACTGTGTATTGGTTCCAAGGCAGAAGAGTGGTGAGGGCTAGGCAATGGGGGGTCGATTGACTTGCCCAGGGACACACAACTGGGAAGTGTCTGAGGTCAGATTTGAACCTAGGACCTCCCATCTCTAGGCCTGGTTCTCAACACACTGAGCTACCCAGCTGCCCCCCTAATCCTTTTTTGAACCCTTACCTGCCATCTTAGAATCAATACTATGTATTGGTTCCAAGGCGGAAGAGTGGTAAGAGCTAGGGAATGGGGGGTCGATTGACTTGCCCAGGGTCACACAGCTAGGAAGTGCCCAAAGCCAGATTTGAACCCAGGAACTCTGTCTCCAGACCTGACTTTCAATTCACTGAGTCATCTAGTAGCCACCTAGCTGCCCCCTGGAGCTAGATACTTTCTCATGTTTATAGTATAGGTTTTGAGGCACATTGGTGATTGCGATGTCAGATAGCCAACTTCTTGGGATTCTAATGTAAAAAATTTTCTTCCTATCAAAAGGCTACCAAAATAAAACCTAAATAGAAGAGAGTTGTGTTCTTTACAATATATACAGCGCCCAGATTATAGTATCATGGCATCCTTTCTGGATCTTGCTTTCCCTATGACATTAAAATTTTTTTCATGCCATTTTTATATGCCATTTATGATGACACAATAGGAGACTCTGATTGGTGAAATGCCCTCCATGTCGCTGAAAAGCAACTTTAGGGGATATTAAAAAGCAACTTCTAATATAAATGCTGCCTAAGATATAAGTAGGAAGCCCTTGCCAGCAGGTTCAGGAGAAAACAGGAAATGAATGCTCTACCTATCTGCAGATCAACTCAGACACACTGAGAAAACCCTGCTCAGACTATGAAGAGATGCGTGCCTGCTTTTAGGATCGGGGATTCAGAATGCAGGTTGTGCAAGAAGAAGGGTGTCTATCAGAAGGAAGCATAGAAATTCTGATGGACATTCATACTGCTCAACCTGGTCATCTTGGTTATTCTTACATCAGTAAACTCCTGGAGATAGAGCATATTTAGAAGGGCAAGGAAAGCATACCTTACTATAGCTAGCTAGCCAGGTAAAGCATTTACTAAGCTCTATGTAGTAGACACTGTGCCAAGTTTTAAGGATATAAGCTAATAGAGCTCATATAACATAATGTAAGCTAAAAGAAAGACTATCCTTGCCCTCAGTGAGCTAACATTCTAATGGCGGAAACAACATATAAAAGGGTTCTTGAAAGAAGGAAAGGGATAAGAGATAGGAGCAGGGATATAGGTTGAGAAGTAGTTTGAAGAGTCCTGGACTGAGCTGGATTTGGAGGGAGAATACTGCACAGTTTGCAAGAGTGCTCATAAAAGGCCATGTATTCAACATGGAAGTCAACATCAGTTGTGTTATGTCAATAATGGGAAAAGAGACTTTTCACATTTAGTCACAAGATGCATTGCCTAAGGTGTTGGGGCTACCATATTTTTTTTTCAAGATAAATGTCACTTAGTTAATATAGCAAAAAGCTGAGTTGTGAAGGTGTCATCCGTCTCCTTATTGGAGAAGTTTCCATTTATCATCATCACCAGGGTATGTTGCAAAAGCTTTGCAGGAAACTTTATTCGACACTGAGGATCAGTGTTCCAGCCATTCTCACCATTAAAACAACCCAACCAGAGGAAACTATCAACAGATTTCTCAGGGTATTCTCTAAGGAATTGGGAACTTGCAAGGGATAAGCAGAACCAGTGCTATTCCATTGGAATCCAATTAATGCACCAATTCCAGTGAAAGCTAGAAATGTGACCAGAATGAAGAAGAACTTGAACTCAAACCAAACAAGGCATCCTCCAACCAGCTACACATCCCTATTGGGTTAAAACCAGTTATACCAACTGATGGCAAGGTGAGACTTTGGGGAGAGCCTAAATTAACCCTTAATAAGGTCCTTGAGCAGTTCCTGATGTGATATGGTGGAAGGAGTCTTTGGAATCTCAGGACACGAGTTTAAATCCTGGTTCTGCCTTTGAAAATACCTATGTAATCCTGGGCAAATAACTACATCTTTCTGGGTTTCCCTTTCCTCATATGTAAAGTGAGGGGGGTAGAAGAGATGGTCTCTAAGGTCTCCTCCCATTGTAGGGTAGATCCATGATCTTATGATCAGTCAAATCCTTGTGATAGTTGCCTTTCCTGGTTGATAATGTTCTCCTCCTCCTCTTCAAATACTATTTGAGCAATTTGGCTGAATTTCCTTTCTGCCTTCATTCTCTACTTTATATCAATTCACCTGTGTGTCTTATGTATCTTTCTTTTCCCCAGAAGTTTGTTGAGATCAAGAACTGCCCATTTAAAAAAAATTGTGTCCCTAGAACTTAGAACAATGCCTTGCTTAGAGTGGTTATTGTTCAATTGTTCAGTCATGTCTGACTCTTCCTAGGAGTATGCTCTCTATGGGGTTTTCTTAGCAAAAATATTGGAGTGGTTCGCCAATTCCTTCTCCAGTGTATTAAGGCAAACAGAAGTTAAGTAACTTGCCCAGGGTCACACAGTAGTAAGTATCTGAAGTCAAATTTGAACTCAGGTCTTCCTAAATCCAGACCCATGTTCTTCCATCTACTGACCCATCTAGCAGCCTTCTTACACATAGAACTATTTAATAAATGTCTTTTGAATTGAAAAGGCTTTGAAAAACTTGGTTTTGTCCAAGTTTGTCCAAAACTGATTGCCTATGATGCCACATAACCATCACTCTTCATAGGACATTCTAAATGAAATGTCTTCACATAGGTATTTTTGTTTCTTCTAACATGTTCATTATGACCCTGGGCAAGTCATTTAACTTATCTGTGGGCCAATTTTTCATACATTAAATGAGCATAATAAGGTCCATATTACTTACCTCCCAGTTACTGTGATTCTCAAATGAGATAATGAATGTAAAGTGCTTTGCCAGCTTTAGAGCACTATATAAATGTCAGCTTTAAAAAATTACACTAGGCCCACTTTAACCATTTTTGCTGTCAGCTGCAATCAAATAGTTCTTTCCTTGGAACAATCTTGAAAAATGAACAGAGAGACCCTGCTTTAGAAGGCTTCTGTTTTAGAAGATGTGATGCCATCTTTCAGTGATGCCCTGATTATGGGATCAGTGGACGATGGATTTTTAGAAAGACTTCAGGGATGTGTTCCATCTGTTTAGGGCATCAGGTAACTGAGTGAAAAGAAAAAAGAAAAATGTGGAGTCCAATGGAATGGGGGAAGCTAAGGGTGCTACTTCTGGGAGAACTGGAATAACAGGAAGGGAAGCACCTTGGAGAGACAGACTGTGGACCATTTCATAACTGACTCCAGTCATCTAACCACGTATTGTAGAAAACATTCTTTGATTGGCTGCAGAGACATTCAATCAGCTCTGTCAGCATCAATCACAGTCTCTTTGACTAATTTGCTGTGGCGTGACTATTGCTACTGTTATTCTATTGCTATTAGATTCTAATCTAATAAATTCCAATATGGTTATTCTGTGAGTTAATTCATGGTGTGTGGAAAAAGGAGTTGAATCTCCAGCTTTGAGAGAACAAGCCACAGGAATATGGAAATCAGGATAAAGGTTGGATTTTATAGTCAATGCAGCATTGATATCCTGTGGAGCAAGGGATGATCTTTGGCAGTGACCTTCAGGACTCTAACTGAGTTGAAGGATTCATCCAGCAATTGTACTGTATCTGGGCGTGAACTTGGTGGAACCAGTGCAACGTGGGAAACCAGTTAAATTGTGAGCCTAATTCTCCACCTCTTTTTTCTCAACCAAAGCAGTATATGGGAGATAATGATTCCGAAGTGTTGTGAAAAATGTATGTATGTTTGTTCTTGCTATATCTGTAAAGTAAATAACCCTTTATAAAAGCTACCTGTTATTATGTGGCTTAATGGCACTGGGTTGCTAGTCACTGGGCTCCTAAAAATCATGGGCACACAGCTTGTGAGGGCTCCAGTTGACAACAGAGGAGAGAAAAACCACAATCTCTGTAGGGTATATGGGAACCATGAGGGGGACATGTAATAGCCTAACCCTGAGAAAATGGGGCCAGAGTCCATTGTGCTACACAAAAATGCCAGTATTATTTGACTAGATTGCCCTGTCAATACTGTGGTATTTATCTCCTCAGGGTGATGTTTGTGAGGCTATGATTGTATGCACCTCTTCCAAAACAAAAGCTAGAGCTCCAAGCCTTCCCCAGCGTTGCCCACATTCTGCCATGTTTCCCTCCCATCAAAAGTGGACATTTTCAAGCCACTTCATTTCAAGAGAGAAAAAAGACATTTTGTTTAATTGGACTCCCTGGCACAAGGACATTTTCCAGAATGCCAAGCAATTAATTTTTCTGGATCTGTGTCTACACTAGAATTGGGTGGATAACCATCTGGGGTTCTAGATGCAGGCAGAGGAGGGGGAAAACCCCAAGGAATTTTTTTATACTTTAAAAAATAAATGCATATGTTTTAATATCACAAACCCCCTTGTTTTGCCTCACATATTTATTTTGTGCTCTGCCAAGTCATACTTGAATTTGGAAAGCTCAAAGCTAGTGGAGAGGGGTGGGGGTGGAAGTGAAGGAGAGCCACTTTCCTGGAGCACACAAATGACTTGCTCTGGCTTTGACCTTTGTTACATTATGATGAATATATTGCTTCTTATCATGAATACTTTACCTCATGGTGCTGGCGTGATACTTGGCCATGAATTGGCAAATGGCTTTTAAGCCACAATTGCTTTCCATTCAAGAGGAAGGTCCTAGAGATTCTAGGGCCAAACTGTTTACAAAAATACAAAGAAGCCCTTGATTATTGAACACAATTCCTTGATCTCTGTGGCCAGGCTTTTATAATTGGTGTGGATGAAAACCTTCTCGGAGATTTGTTGTAATTATTGTTTTAAAGGATGAGCCTATACTCAATTTCACTGCCATTGGTGTGACTCTACTCCTCAAAACTGAGCATCAGGGACTGTACTTGGCAGGAGTTAAGTCCCTCAGAACCACAAATGCTGAGGTCCTTTGTCCTAATCTTCGCCCTGGCCATTCCACCTCCCCAAATGGATCCCTGGAGAAGATGCTTGGAGGATCCAAGCTATTCCCTAGGGCTGTATATCCTCTACGCCAGCCATTTTTTTTTTGGCCTTGATTCTGTGTGCATGTCCTCGCCCCCTTCCCCTTTTGACCTCTTGCTCTGAGAACTGTAATCAAATCAACATTTCCATTGATTGCCTCTGGAAAGTGCGCATCACCATTAGTCTACTTGTGATCTCCTGGTCCATAACTCCATTCCTTGGCCTTCACTCTTCTATAAGGGTTGTCTCCCCCCCATTTAAATGTAAACTTCTTGACGTGAGGGACTATTTCCTTTTTGAATTTTTATCTTCATTGCTTAATACAGTAATTCTCATATAATGCTTAATAAATATTCATTCATTCATTCATGTATGGCACACTGGAGTATTCTGCTTAGCATTTATAATTGACTATATATTCATCTATAGACCTAGAAGAACAACAGGAACCAGAGCTGCCCTGAGCCATCTGAAGCTATAGACCTCAGGTTCTCTTATGCCACTTCTGGAAATATCGATGATAGAAGACCTTCCTTATCTATCTCTTGAGAGTGACCAAATCACACAATTAACGGAGTGGGATCACACATTAGCTTGCTCCTAAACTGGGTATAAAGGGAGTGTACATCCAAGAAACTGAAACAGTCAACATGAGTTATCTATGCCCATAAAGACTGCCTTTGTGGAGAATTTATATTGTTCATCCAGAAGGTGGCCTCTTTGTTATCTTGGCCACAGTGAATGCATTGTGTCCTAGAATTGTTCACATGAAAGTAATGACTTTGTCTGATGGCCTGAAAATGATCTCGATATTGAAAAGCCTAAATGGGTATAATGCATGCCAGAATGTCCAGCATGATCTGCCAAATGTGACTAGTTTTCTGTAGCATAAGGCCAAGGAAGCTTTAGTTAAGAATTTTAGGCATTACACTGGAAAGACTCTTTGGATTGAGTTGGAATGGGTTACACTGGATGGGTTGGATTGAGTTCCAACCATTTACTACCTGGGTGACCTCAAGTAAGCTATTTTACCTCTTTGGGCCTCAATATTCTCATCTATATAATGAGAGAATTGGACTCAGTGGTCTCTAAATTTCCTGCAGTTCCCAACGTTATGATCCATATTAATTTTGCAAGATTGCTCTAAGGGAAGACCAAATCCAATTTTAAAGTGGACACAATCTTATTTATTATTAAAGTTAAAATTTTTTTGTGACAGTCTTTATTATAGTAGACTCCAAAAATGGTTGCAATGAGCCTAGTCTAATAAAAACTGACATTTATTTATGCTTTAGATTTAAAAATTCCAGAGTACTTGACATTCATTTGTCTCATTTGAGAATCAATTAGTCATCAATAGTAAAACATTTATTAAGCACCTACAATATATCAGGACTCTGCTAGGCTCTAGGTATACAAAGATAAAACAGAATTTGCCTTCAATGGACTTAGGTCCTTTGGGGAAACAATGTGTGATCATATAAAAATAAATGATCATATAAAACGTATATTTTCTTTTATATTTATATTTATATTATATGCTTACATAAAATATATTGTAATATACATATGCAAATATGCATAGGTAGAAAATACATATACATTATATATACATATACAATGAAGGAATGCCAAGTACAGAAATACAAAGTAATTTTTTTAGGGGAGGCAATGATAGCACAGGGGATCAGGGAAGACTTTGTATAAGTTATGACCCAAGTTGATTTTTGAAGGAAGCTTGGGCTTGAGGGGGCATAAGTGAGAAGGGCATATATTCTGGGCAGGGGACAGTCTGAATAAAGGCAAGAAAATGGGAGTTGGAATGTCATGTGTGAAGAAAAGTAAGAAGTCTAATTTGGCCAGACTCTAGAGTTGTGTTGGTGAACCTATGGCACATGTGCTGGAGAGGGCTGCTCCCTTTCCCTCTTCACCATTCCTGAGGACATTTTTCTCATCACCTGCCCTTCTGCCCAGCAGCCCAATGAGAGCATTTCCTTCCCTGTCTGGTGTAAGGTGGGGGGCTCACAAGCAACATGAGGGTACAGTTTGGACACTCAGTCTCTAAAAGGTTCACCATAACTAATCTAGAGTATTTTAGGGGTATGCCCCAATTCCAAAAGGTAGGTTGGAGACAGATTGTTGAGGGCTTTAAATGACCAATGAAGAAATTTGTATTGGATCCTATAGACAACAAGGAGTCATTGGACTGAGCAGAAGAGTGACCTGGGTCACACCTGATTTAAAAATATCACTTTGGCAATTGTGTTAATAATGCATTGGAGAGGAGAAAGACTGGATAGAGGGAGATCAATTATGGGTCTATTTTGATATTCTAGGTGAGAGGTGAGGAGACCCTGAACTAGAGTGGTGACCTTGGGAATAGAGAGAAGGAGTTGGATATGAGAAATATTGTGGAGGGAGAAACAAGATTTGGCAAATGATTGATCATGTGGAGTGAGGGAGAGTGAGGATTTGAGGATGATTCATAGGATTATGGATTTAGAGTTTGAAGAGACCTTACAGGTTATCAAGTCTTACTCCTCTGTTCTATAGCTAAGAAAGCTGATGTCCATAGAGGTTAAGGGACTTGTCCTAGGTCACACAACTTGCAAATGCTTGAAGTGTGATTTGACTCCAAGTTGTGAAGGGGAATTCTTTATTCTCTTTGTCTATTTTGAATTAATCAATCAAGAACCCCCTAAACCCCTACTTAATACTTTGTTAGCCACCAAGTAAGAGAATTCACAAGTCACTTACTTGGAGAGCTCCACTCTTTTAACCCAATTAATCAGAAACCTGTGAATCCTTTGATAAGAATCGACACCTTCAGAGGATGAGAGGTGGATCCCAGAAACACTGTTTCCCCTGGGCAGTGCTAGGCAATTTGAAAGCTATGATTGGGCCCTGTGAAGAGGGGAAGGGACAGAAAGTGACGTGGAAAAAGAATTATAAAAAATCCTGAACTTCTTTGGCTGGGGGTCTCTAGCTTGAAGTTTTGGCTGGTGACCCACCTCTTGGAGGTGACTTTGGACTTGAACCTTGGTTTTGACTTTGGTCCTTGGCTCTTGGGTGAGTGAGTAGCTAGCTTTCCTTTCCTGGCTTCTGGAGAGAGATTAGTTCCAGAGATGCCTCCCCTGCTCTTGGAGGAGGCCCACATGGGTGGAACATCAGGTCCTCTGGTCGAGGGTTAACAAGCCCTGCTGGACTAAGCTGAGCACTGGAGCAATATTTAGTGTGATAGGCTAGACATCTTCTCTACCCTCTTTTTGCATTTTTCTACTTTCACCCTTTCCACCTCTTTGTAAATAAAAGCCATTAAAAGTCATTTTGACTTGAGCTATAATATTTCAAGTTGGTGACCACCATATTATTTTAGAATTCTCACATATTTAGTCAAACACTAAATTTAATTCCTTACAAAGTCCAGCATTGTATTGATTACACTCCCTACTTCTAAGGTTGAGAACTTATGATTGGAAGGACATACCAGGCATAGGGAAGTTAGGGAAATGAGTGGTTTTGGGGTAAAAGATAATGATTTCTGTTTTAGATTTGTTGAGTTGTCTATGAGACCTCTTGTTTGAAATGTTTATTAGGTGGTTGATGATGCTAGGCTGGAATTTGGGAGAAATATTACTCATTGTTGTTGCTAAGTTGTTTAACTCATGTCTGACTCTTCATGACCCATTTTGGGGTTTCTTGGCAAAGATACTGGAGTGGTTTGCCATTTCCTTCTCCAGCTTATTTGATGGATGAGGAAACTGAGGCAAATAGGGTTAAGCAACTTGCCCAGGATCATATAGCTAATAATTATCTGGGCCAGATTTGAATTTAGAAAGTTCATATTCCTGATTCTAGGTCTGGAAAGACTATGGCTGAATATAAACAAATATGTATATTATACATAGGGTGTCCCAAAAGCTTTAGTATAGTTTTAAGCTAAACTTACATGGCTAATATATGTATATATACATATAGCTATATATACTATGTATAAGTATATATATATATATTATATTCCACATATATTAAATCATTTCATGTATATTAGGAAGGTAATAAGAATTCATTAAATACTTACTATGTGCTAAGCACTTTACAAATATTATTTCATTTAATCCTTACAATAACATTGAGAGGTAGGTGTTATTATCCCCATTTTACAGGTTTTTTTTCCTGTACTAGGTAGTACAGTAGATAGGGTTCTGGGACTGGAATCTGAAGATCTCAGTTCAAATCTAGCCTCAGACACTTACTAGCTATGTGATTCTGGGCAGGTTGCTTAACCCAGGTTTCCTCAGTTTCCTCATCTGAAAAATGGGTGGAGAAGGAAGCAGCAAATGACTCCAATATCTTTCCCAAGAAAATCCCAATTGGGGTCATGAAGAGTCAGACACAACTAAAAAGCAACAGAACAAAAATGGCCTCTGGTGGCTATCTGCAGAAAGATGATAATTAAACCCATGAGAGTTGATGAGGTCCCTGAGAGAGAATGTACTACAGGGGCAGCATGGCAGCACAGTGGACAGAACTCCAGACCTAGAGTTGTGAGGCCCTCCTGGGTTCAAATCTGGCCTCAGATACTTCTTAGCTATATGATCCTGGGAAAGTTCCTTAACCCCAGTTGCCTAGTCTTTGCTACTCTTCCGTCTTAGAATTGGTACAAAAGCATAAGATAAGAGTTTTAAAAAAGAGAAAGGGTGTACTATTCGTATTTCATGACATAAGTTCTCTAGGTATTATTAAATCCATTTTATAGTTGAGGAAACTGAGGCAGACGGATGTTAGGTGAATTGCCCAGCATCATATAGCTAGTTATATGTCAGAGAAGCATTAAAATGCCGGACCTTTCCTGACTCTGTGCTTTCCACTATACACAATGCTTCCCTGTTGATCTCAAACCTGTTTCAATGAACACAGCTCTATAAATGTCATTTACAGTAGGAGGTTCATTGGACACTTGTTTGTCCCAGTGGGTCTCTATGTAATTCCATTGAATTTGAGAGATTTGTGGATAGGAACCATATCTGAGCTGTCATAATCACCCCTTGATACTCAGCAAAAGGTCAAGCTAGAAGGATGATCCAGATCACGAAGGCTTCACTGAGTCTATTGATGGAGGTCACATGCTGGTAAAGCCTGTTGCCCACCTGTCTCTGTCTTCTGGTGGTTATCTTGCTGGCTAGATGGGGCTTGACCAGCAGATGGAGCCAAAGAATGGCCTCATCTAGCACAAAGGCAGGCCTGATTGTCACCGTGGATATTGTCCATTTGATGGAACCAAGGACCAAGTTTGAAAGTTAGGGTAGAGAAGACAATTGGTAACTGAGAGTGAGAGAACTAGTGGATAGCTACAGCATGGATATATCCAGGAAATAGAATTGAGAGTTGTTGGATTAGAAATTCAAACCAGAGATGGAAGGCAGGAAATAAAGCTAACATCCTGTCCCTTTCCTCCTCCCTCATCCCTCCCTGGAACTGAATGGATACCGAATCCCCCATTCAGTAGGGAGCATATGGACTCAAAGATAAGAGACTGGAGAGGTCAGCCAAAGGAGCTTCAAGGCTAAAAGGGAAGGAGGTGCCATGCATTGAGTCTCAAAAGCAGGAGGGAGGTACCAGCGGCAAGTATTCCTAATGTTTATTTGTAATGTTCAGCAGCAACCAACCCAGTCAGGAGCTAAGGAGTGGGAATGAACAGAAAGATAAACTAGTAGTGCGAGTCATTTACCTCAAGAACAGAATAGCTTGGGCTGTAAGATATATAAGCCAGAGCTGAAAAATTGGGAGAAACCAGGTATAGGCATGGGGAATGAAGTGGAAGCATCCTGTCTTATTCCCAGGTAGGGAGATCTGCTGGCCACAAGCCATGGGCTTAGTACAACTCTATTCTCCCCACTCCCATGGCACTCAGAAAGGAGTAGGGACACGTTTGAACCCATGGCACTCAGAAAGGAGAATCCCCATTGCCCAGCCCTTATTGCTCTTTTGCCTTGGAACCAATACACAGTATTGATTCCAAGATGAAAGGTGAGGGTTATTTAAAAAAAAAAGAGATGATATTGGCTAAAAGAGAAGGAATGTTTTATTTATACTAGGGCAGAGCCCCTAAACTAGGCTTTTATCTGGCAGACTGAGATGGGCAGATTCATGTTCTTTAACCCTGCTGCTTTGGCTTTAAAGGACTTTTCCCCCTGGAATATAATAGCAAATTATTGAGCTGGCTGGTAGTAGAGCCCCTTTGGTCATTTCTTGGGATGATAGGGGAGTCCTTGTCATCTATGACTGAGGGATTCTTGGGTTCTGGTTATTCCTTGCAGGGTTGATTCAGGGGTCTGGAAGTATGTGTATTGCGGTGATTTTGCCCAACACGTGACTCCCAATCTACAATAGGAGACAGTTCTGTTAATGAAGAGGCAGCACCTCGATATACTCCTTTATCATCACCATCCCAACTTGATGAGAATTTATGATGACTAAAGGGTTATCGAAACATATTTCACTTATTTTTATAGTGATAGTTAATCTTTGCTAGGGATGTTGAAACTGATTAAGGTGGGCTCCAGCCAATCTAATTGATGTCAACAGGACTGTGTTATACAAGAGCCAGAGAAAGGGGCAGCTGGGTGGCTCAGTGGACTAGAGATGGGAGGTCCTGGGTTCAAATGTAGCCTCAGACACTTCCTAGCTGTATGACCCTGGGCAAGTCACTTAATCCCCATTGCCTAGCCCTTACCACTCTTCTGCCTTGACTCCAAGATGGAAGGTAAAGGTTTAAAAAAATAACTAAAAAGAACCCTTATCTTCCATCTTAGAATCAATACTGTGTATTTGTCTCAAGGTAGAAAGGGAATAAGGGCTGGGCAATGGGGGCTAAGGGACATGCCCAGGATCACACAGTTAGGAAGTGTCTGAGGTCATATTTGAACTCAGGACTTCCCATCTCTAGGCCTGGCTCTTAATCTACTGAGTCACCTAGCTGCCCTCCTTATTCATCATTAAAAAAACCCCTTACCTTCTGTCTTAGAATTGATATTGAAGGGGGCAGCTGGATAGCTCAGTTGATTGAGAGCCAGGCCTAGAGATGGGAAGTCCTGGGTTCAAATCTGGCCTCAGACACTTCCCAGCTGTGTGACCCTGGGCAAGTCACTTGACCCCCATTGCCTAGCCCTTACCACTCTTCTGCCTTGGAGCCAATTCACAGTATTGACTCCAAGATGGAAGGTAAGGGTTAAAAAAAAAAAGAATTGATATTGAATATTGGTTCCAAGACAGAAGAGCTGTAAAGACTAGGCAACTGGAGTTAAGTGACTTGCCCAGGGTCATATAGGTTGGAAATGTCTGAGGCCAGATTTGAATTCAGGACTTCCTGCCTCTGTCCACCAAGTCACCTAGCTGCCCATCATGGAGTATTAGTGACTTTCTCCATTTGAGTTGTTATTTGTGTCTTGTTCCTTTGGAACTGTGGTAACTCCTAGGAGGGGCTTTAACCCAGAGGAGCTCTGCAATAGTAAGATGACTTTTGGGCTGTGTATCGGTATCTGACACAACTGTGTGTGTGCATTCATGGTGTGCATGCTCCTGCTTCTGCTATAATTTTGTCTTCTTACAGAGGGATGTGTCATATGTGGCATGAGCCTGTCAGTGCAATATACAGGTTGTGTGCTTAGTTCTTCTGTCTGCTTGGCTTCCTCCCACGGCTTGTCATATACCTGAAAAATCCTCTACACCAAGTCATATCTTCTCCCCTCCCTACCACCCATCATTCAAATTACTCTGAAATCTCACTTTCTCGGAGGCCACCTCAGTTTCTTTCTCTGTGAAACAAGGGGGTGGGACTGCCTGATCTCTGAGGTCCTTTTCAGCTCTGACACTCTATTTTCTAACATCCTGTGTTCTGAGGTCCTTTCCATCTCGGAAATTCTATGAATATATGAATCTTCGTGGATCAGAGGAATGCTGATGATTTTCTCACACCTCAGCAAGACTAGATCTGGGTCTTCATGCTCACTTTTCATAACTAACTTCCCTGAAATGTGCGGGCTCCTGACTTGGAAGTGATGAACTACAAATAATTAATATTTATATTCTACTATCTATATGTAGTACATGATCTGGAAATATATCTTCAACCTCTACTCACATAGGTAGGTCAAGTCTTCAGAGCTTGGGTAGTTATTTGTCCTCTAGGAATTCTAAGGGTATCCTAAGGGGGTTAGGGGAAGGTTTTTTAAACCCTTGCTTTCTGTCTTAGTAATAACTCTAAGACAGAGAGGCAAGGACCAGGCAAATGAAGTTAAATGACTTACCTAGGATCACATAGCTCAGAAGTGTCTGAGGCCAGTTTTGAACTCAAATGCTCCTGATTCCAAGCCTGTACTCTATCCATTGAGCCACCAGCTGTCCCAGAAATGTTTTTCTAATGCTATATAGCTCACAAGCCCCCACTGGTATGCTTCATCCATTGATTATTAATTGATCTCAATTAGTCAGCTAGATTTAATTGGCTTCACATTAAAGATATTTACTAAAGTAGAACTTTACTAAAGTAAGAACATTTGGTACAAAACATTTCTCCTCCCCAAAGTCTTTAACATTTTCCCCCACAAGGACATACAGAGTCCAGGGAAAAGTGAACTCAGTCTAAGAGAATACGTGACAATAGGGGATAACACATTTCCTGGTTGCTAGAAGTTCTTTTCTCTCCTTGATAGGGGTAGGCAGTTAAAACAGGGGATAAAGTACTGGATCAGGAAGACCCAAGTTCAAATCTAATTTTGGATATTCACTAGCAATGTGACTGTGGAGAAGTCACTTAACTTCTGTTTGCTGGTTTCCTCATTTATAAAATGAGGTTTTGATAGCAATTATTTCCCAGGGTTGTTGTAAAGATCAGATGAGATAATATTTTAAAAGCACTTTGCAAATCTATACTAATTATAATTATTATTACTCATTAAGTTCCCCAAGACATTATAGTTTTCTTTTTTTAAGAAAATCCTTACTTTCTTTCTTAGAATCAATACTGAGTATTGGTTCCAAGACAGAAGAGCAGAAAGGACTAGTCTATGTGTGTTAAGTGACTTGCCCAAAATCACAAAGCTAGAAAGTGCCTTGAGGCCAGTTTGAACCCAGGACCTCATGTTATAGTTTTCTACTAGGCTCCTTATAAAGCATTGAAACTACCTTTCTTAATTGTGTCTAGTTTGCCCTCAAGACTCCTGATGTAGGTAGTATCATTAGTTGTTCCAGGGATGATTCTAGGTAACCTGCCCTCGATTAGAGCTTCAAAGTGTCCAGAATATTTTAGAATCTTCCCATTAATACCTCATTATGAGAGGTTGGGGAAGGTTTTCTGTAGAAGGCAGGATTTTAGCTGGAATTCAAAAGAAGTAAAGGAAGCCAGGAAGTGATGAGGATGGAGAGCATCCAAGCATAGGGGGCTTCCACAAGTCTTTATTAAGTCCCTCAGTGCCAAAACACATGGTTCCTCTCCTTAAACGGGAGAGTGAAGTCTAGTTTCACTGTTTAGGACAGGGTCACAATCACAGATAAATAGATTACTTCCTAAAGTTATTCTTCCCTGACAAAGGCATTGGTACACAGTAGCAACTGACAGTAGAAGTCAGTTACTTCAAGTGTAATGGCGGGCGGAGGGATATTATTAATTTATAGATCAATTCAATGGACCCACATGTATAGGAAAACACTCCCACTTAGTGTTCAATAGGATATCAATGGGAAATCTAAAATCCTCTGGTCCCTTTGAAGCTCTAACCAATTCCTTTCTCCTCCCCCAAAACTAGGGTGTATAAAGGGGGAGGGACTGTTCATGCTAGATGTTGGGAGGGGGATGTTTATATATTGTTCTTTTTATGCCTCTAAAGTTAATATTCTTTTGTAAAAACTAGTCTGATTGTTAAACTGGTCAAAGGGACCTCCCCAAGATTGGAGAAATACAACCAGTAGGGGCTTGAGTCAATGGCAGAGGAACTAGATGCCCCCAACACCCTTAAGGGTACCAGAGAACTCTGAAATGTAATAGACTTGACCTTCAGGTAGTGGGATATGGGCTAATTATTGTTACATATGTTAATAAAATATGTAAAAATGTACATATATATACATACAAGACTGTGTGTGTGTGTGTGTGTGTGTGTGTGTGTGTGTGCAAGAGCACTAGCAGCTAGGAGGAGTCTGTAAAGGTCTTTTGTAAGAGGTGGTATGTGAGCAAAGTTTTGAAGGAAATGGGATTCCAAGAGGTTGAGATGAGGTGGGAGCGCCTTTTAGACACAAGGGACAGCCAATGTAAAGGCATAGAGAGATGGATGAAGAGATGCCATGTGTGAGGAACAGCAAGGTCAGTTTGATTGGACCCAAAGGATGAGGGATGGATACTAATATTTAGAGGGGTTGGAAAGGTAGGTCAGTTCCATATTGTGAAAAGGTTTAAAAGCCAAAAAGAGAAGCTTATATTTGATCCTAGAGTCAGTAGCGAGACACTGGAGTTTATTAAGGAAGGAAGTGACATGGTCAGACCTGCACTTGAGAAATATCATTTTGGCAGCTATCTGGGGATGGATTGGGAAGGGAAGATATTTGTGTCATGGAGACCAATTAGAACAGAGGCAGCTAAGTAGCTTAGCAGATGGAGCATCAGACCTGAATATAGGATGTCCTTGGTTCAAATCCAACCCCAGACAATTCCTAGCTGTGCGACCCTGGGCAAGTCTCTTAATTCCTAGCCCTTACCACTCTTCTGCCTTGGAACTGATACAGAAGGTAAGTTTTTTTTTAAAGACAGCTATAATAATAGTTGGCAAAGCTAGTAAATAGGTAAATTGGGATTTGAATCCAGCTCATTTGACTCCAAATCCAGTACTCTTTCTATTATATCATGCTGTTCATGTTGAGTCAGCTGTGAATTGAGGTAGATGGAGTGGGTTTCTTCAATTTGATCCTCCCTTGCCAAGGGCCCCAGGAAAGTAGCAAATATGAACCATGGCAACTGAGCTAGCTCAACTTGTCTGATGGGAGCCTTTCCTGTTCCTTACTCTGGCATTAATATGGTAGGACCTTTGTAGGCAGAAGATAGTTTAGGAGTGGTAATTTCACTCTTTTGGGTAAAGGAGGATGACCTAAAGTGAGGATTAAGTCTGAAAAATAGGTCTAAGTGATGGGAGGCAAGAAGAGATCCTCTGTTTATAAGGATTGGTTATCAGAACAAGGCAGAGAATTGGGGATAGGAAAGAATGACACGAGCAGCAGGAACTGCCCAATAATCTCCTGGCAATGGATTTGTTGGACTTAAAGACTCTGTTCTCTCTCTCCTCTTTCCTACATTTCTCACAAGGATATCCTTAGTTTGCCTTCACCAGTTCCCTTCTTCAAACCCTCGATGCACTTGATTTTTCCTCAATGTCCCAAGTCTGATTCAACTGTATTCAAGTCAACATTATAGTATCATAGCATGGAGGCTCCCTTAGAAATCATCTGGTCCAAACTCCTTATTTTACAGTTGAGGAATTCGATTCTCAGGGATTCTGTGACTTGCCCAAGGTCAGTAAGTAGCATAGTCAAGATCTGAACCTGAATACTCTGACTCCAAATCCAGAACTCTTTCTACTTCTCAAGTGCCCACTTACCCTTTCTCCCTAGATATCATTTTTGCATGATATTGTCTCTTGGGAACTATCTAATAGCTCTCATGGGCTAGGAGATAATTATTTTTAAAAATTGGTCTGGGTACCACCTACTCTGCTTATATCTGCATTCTCTAGCTTCTGTCAACTAGACAGCAGCTGATCCTCAGGTCTTTCCCATCATAGCTGCTCCCTCTCTGCTTTCATTTCATTCCTCAGTCCAACAATAAGCAAACGTTGCATGTGCCTCCTGCTTTATGCCTGAAGGATTAGACACTTGGATGAGAAATGAGTTTTCTCATTGTTTTAGGAAACAGAGCATCAGAGGGGTGGGAGGGGGAGGGAGAGAGAAATTGAATTTGTGAAACAATTTATCTTGTGCTAAAGGGATCTGGACAATCGCTCCATGGATACCGAGTGTCCACCAGGCTTTCCCTTGCCTCCTCCCCCCTCATTAATCTAAGAGGCGATTAGTCAGGACAGCAATAATCCCATGTGTTCCTCCTGCTTCTTCTCTGAATCCCAGAGCTAGAAGGCTCTAGACCCTTAGTCCCTGAGTAAGGATCCCTTTTACAATATGCCCAACAAATGTGATTATCCAGCTGGAAAATTTCTGGGGAGGGAAAACCCAGAACCTCCCAAGGCAAAAGCAGTTTTACTTTTGGATAGCTCTGATGGTTAGAAAGTTTTTCATGACATCAAGCTGAAATCTGCCTCTCTGCAACTTCCATCCACTGTTCCTAGTGTTGCCCTCTGGGGACAAGCAGAATAAATTGAATCCCTCTTCCACACGATACCCCTTCAGATACTTGAAGACAGTTATTATGCTCTTCATCTACGTTCTCTCCAATCCAAGCCTTTGTTTTTTAGACTTTAACTGATCCTCACATGACCAATAATTCTCCAGTCCTCTCACCATTCTGGTTGTTCTTTTCTGGATGTGTTCCAGTTCTTCTGTCTTTCCCAATATAACATGTGCATGGGGTGTCCACCCAAGCTGTGTGGTGCCTCCCACAGGCTAAGTGGAAACTTACTCACTTTTTGATCTGACTTACTCACTCTCAATCTCCCTTCACATTGACAGGTCTAGGTTCCCAGAGAAGAATCAGTACTATGTCCTACTCAAACTCTCTCACAGTCTTAGTCTCACAACCCTGTTGTATGTGTGAATGCACAACTCCTACTCATCACTTTAGCTTTTGAGTTCCCAAAGGTGCATTTACACAAAACAACCTCTCACTGTTTTTTAGATTTTAGATTTTAAATATTTACTTAGCAACAAGGAAAAAGAAAGAAAGACCAGTGGCATCATAGGTATTCATAGATTAAAGCAAATGCAGAAATAATAAATATGTCACAATCTCCATATAAACCCGAGTCCCACTGTCCCACCAGTGTACTTGGTATCTAGGAGGGAGAGTGGGTACATATTTACAGATACTTGATAGGGAAGCCTGTGAGGGAAGAAAGCCCTTGTACTTAGGATAACTCAAAACTGTGGATTATAACCTTTGATGTATTTGGTCTATTCAGGAACATCTCCACCGTACGGAAATGCTTCCAAATGCTTCCAACTGTTCTTCTGTTCCTCACCATTCTAGCTAGGAAAAACCCTTTTATCTTCTATTTGAACTAGTAAAACATTTATAAGCTCTCTTTCTTTTCAGTTACATCTAGAAATGATTTTTGAAAATTGTTTTCTAACATTTTAGGATTCAGATTTTCACTTTCTCGGGCAATAAATAGTCTGATATAAGTAATACCAGTGGGTTCATGTAATAAATATTTCCATATTGCTTATGCCATGAGAGAAGGCACTTATCACACATATAATAAAACACTCAAGTAGGAAATAAAATGGAAGATGGAATGCTTTGATCTGAGACCAGACTGCAACAGTTCCTTCTTTGGCTGTGGATAACACTTTTTATCATGAGTCCCTTATGGATATCTTGGGAACTTGCTTTGCTGATAATGGTTTAGCCCTTCACAGTTTATCATTGTATATTTCTGTTACTGCATACATTGTTCTCCTGGTTCTGCTCATTTCACTTTGTACCAGTTCATAGAAATCTTTCTAGGTTTTTCTAAAGTCATTCAGTTCACATCTTATGGTGCAGTAGTATTCCATTACATATACCACAACTTGTTCATCCATTCTACAACTCAGTTTCTAATTCTTTGCTACTATAAAAAGAGCTACTAAAGATATTTTTGTATAGGCAGGCCCTTTCCCCTCATCTCTGATTTCTTTCTGATGCAGACCCAAAATTAGTATTACTGGATCAAAGGACAGGCATAGTTTTATGGTGCTTTGAGAGTGGTTCCGTTGAGAGTGGTTCCATATGGCTCTCTAGAATGGTTGTATCAGTTCACAGTTCCACAAGCAGAGCATTAGTGTCCCAATTTTCCTATATTCTCTCCAACATTTATTCTTTCCTTTTTGATCATGTTAGCTAACTTGATATATGTGAAATGGTATCTCAGAATTTTAAAAATTTTCATTTCTCTAATCAGTAGTGATTTTATACGACTAGATTTAATTCCTTCCTCTGAGAACTTTGATGACAATATTCTTTGGTCATTTTTCAATTGGAGAATCTTTTCCAATAAAGTTGACTCAGTTCTCTATATATTAAGACCTTTGTCAAAGTCACCAAGTAATTTCCTGCCCCCTCCAACTTTGCTGTTTCCCTTCTAAACTTGGTTGCCTTTGTTTTGTTTGTACAAAGCCTTTTACATTTAACATAATAAAAATTATCCATTTCATTTTTTAGTAATGTTTTCTATGTGTTATTTGGTCATAAATTCTTCTCTTGTCTATAAGTCTGATAGGTAAACATTTCCATGTTCCTCTGATTTGTTTATGGCATCACTCTTTATTTCTAAATCAAATATCCATTTTGACTTTATTTTGGTGTGTGGTGTAAGATGTTGGTCTATGCTTAGTTTCTGCCATACTGTTTTCAGTTTTCTCCATCAGTTTTTGTCAGATAGTGAGTTCTTTTCCAAAAGCTTGGATCATTCAGTTGATCAAACACTTAGTTGCTATGGATATTAACTGCTGTAGGTTGATTCCCTAATCTATTCCATTGTCCCACTACTCTATTTCATGGTGTTAAATATTATGGGGTGTTTGTGTCTGATTCCAGAATAAGGAACTGCTATTGAGCCACTGATCTGTGTGAAGGTGTATAAGGTCAAGGAGACCAACAGTCCTTTTGGGGTTGGCGAAAATCTATGCCAACTTGGAGGATATGCGGAAGTAGTTTTTTGGCAAGTCTTGACATTGGGCTTCTTTGTTTCCTATATTTATATGAGACCAACATGCATCCTCAGACTTTTGTCTTTTTTTCTTATGTAATATGGCAATTTTCTATAGTCCTGGCTGATGTTAGGTAACTGCAATATTGTTGCACTTGCCCTTCATGCTTGTAGAATACAAACTAACTCAATTGGACCTTGATGTGAATCAAGGATCTGTTATTATTTTAATTGATATTCATATTTTTATACATATAGGATTTATATATATATATTGTTTACTTTTTCTCTCTCTTCTTGTTTTTGAGAGAATAGATTAATATACCTTATAGTTTAGCCATGCATCCTGTGTTGATTCTATTGTTCGTATATACCCTCCTGAGGTGGGGATTGTATAATTATCCTAAAAGTCCAAAGTTTGGAATCTTTTAAAGTAATTTTAGGAAAAGATAATCACCAACACCTTGGAGTAGGAAAGTATATCTTCTGGAGAATATACTATAAGGATGCTTGCAGAAATCACACACTATATCAGGAGATTTGGAATGAACTTTTCTATATAATGAACTGAACTGAGGTGTGGTTGAGCCCGCCATTTATCCCGATTGTAAATTCTTATTCCAAAGGTGAGTGCCCTCTAATTAGCTTTTTATCAGTGTGCCTATCAATCATTTTTTCTTTCTCTTTTCTTTCCAAAATTGTTGTAACTCCTTCAATGAAATGTACGATATCTTTTCTATTTTTATAACCCTAGTGAGAAAAATCCCAACTGTATAGACTCCATATGAAGAATGATTCATTGGGGAGACCCAACATGTTAATCTCCTGGAATAACCAAGAATAGGGAGATTTAACATGCTGGTCTCCCAAAGGATCAGAGGTGGGGGATTGTGTGAAGGAAATTATTTAGGAGATATTGATCTCTAATACAGAGTCTAAGCCTTGACATCCCCTGGTGTCAGTGTGAGAGTTAGCAGTTAAGGAGTGACAATGTGGCAGAGCCAGTGTCACCATGGGCATCCTTAGCAAAGGGAGAAGAGCCAGTGGAAAGTTACCATGCCAGCAGGGCATTTGAAGGTGAGTGGGCTAGGAGGATTCTCTTTCCATCTCTTCACTTATCCTCTTGAATAGATTGACTTCCTGTGCTGATACTGGGCTGAAATCTGGGACCTGATCTTACCTTGAATTAGGAAGACCGAAATCTATCTCTCCATCTCTCTCTTTTTATTAATACATGCTTACAAGTTAGGCGATGAGCATCCAGACCATCTTTTATTTGTTACAGTAGTTAGTACCAGACTGTTTTGATTATAGCTTTACCATATAATTTGAGATCTGATATGGCTAGGCCTCCTTCATTTATATTTTTAATTGATTCTCTTGATATTCTTGGCCTTTTTTGTTCTTCCAGATGAACTTTGTTATTATTTTTCATAGTTCTATGGAATAGTTTTTGGATAGTATAATTGGTACAGCTCTGAGTAGGTAAATTAATTTAGGTAGGGTTGACATTTTTATTATATTGGCTCAGCCTAACCATGAGCAAGTAATGTTTTCCCAATTGTTTAGGTATGACTTTATTTGTGTGAAGAGCATTTGGCAATTCTGTTCATATGATTTTTGGGTTTGATTTGGGAGGTATACCCCCCAGGTATTTTATATTGTCTAGAGTTATTTTGAAAGGACTTTTTTTTTTATCACCTGCTGTTGGAATTTATTGCTGGTAAAAAGAAATGCTGACAATTTAGGTAGGTTTACTTTGTTTGTATCCTCTGACTGCTAAAGGTGTTAATTAATTCTTTTATAAGGTTTTCCAAACTAGAATCACACTAGAAAAAAAGTCTTATACTCTTGAATTTGATAGTAATTTCCTTTTAGTCAGAGAATTAGAAAGCTCATCAGGCTAGCTCTCTCTAGGTAATACAGACTGTAAAGATTAAAATTTAGGGGATACTGATAGAGGTAGAAATCAGTTTCTCTCTGCAAGGAGTATTATATTTTTAGAGGTTTATTAAAGGTTAAGGATTAAAGAAATATACAGAATAAGAAAGCATGTGTCTAGGCCCAGAGAGGCCTGGACACAACCTCAACTATATTATGAAAAGAGCCGCATCTCCTTGCAAGCAGAAACAGGAAAGAAAAAGAGAGACCCCACCTATGGCAGAGAACCTTTAAATAATATTTTGCTCTTGTCCAAGGTGAGAATTCAGTGAGATTACAAAGCATTCTGGGGAAGTGGAGCAAGGACTTCTGGGGATTGAAGTCCTGAATTCAAGTCCATTTTTACAAGACATATGTAGGCACCTATTCCCTCACCAAGATGTGTCATCCAATTGGATTTTAGCATCACTTCCTATATTGCAAAATAGCAATGAAACCTACTTTTGTCCCAGTCTCTCCTGAGAGGACAGCAGCGAGAAACACTTTCTTAAGACCTTCTCTCTCTCAAACTTGAGCTAGATGGGGTAGCATATTTCTGTAATGCCTGCTACTGAAGACCCTGAGGCTGGTGGATCTGTTGAGTTCTGGAGTTGGGAGCTACAGTAGAACAAGGCAATATGTGTCTGTATTAAGTTCAACATTAACGTGGTAAGCCTAGGAACAGGGGCCATCAGTATGCATAAAGGAAGAGTGAACTCTAATTTGTAAATAGAATAAGTCAAAGCTACTATGCCAATCAAAATAGGACCAAGCTAGTGAGTAACTTGTATTTTCAGCCTAGATGAAATAGTGAGACTAAATTTTTAAAAACAAAAACAAATAAACAAAAAAAGCTTTTCTTAAACTCTAATGGCTCTAATAAACAATAGCTGACACTGATTCTAATTCAATGAACTCTAGTCATTTTTTTTTCAGAAATAAGGAGAGAAGCTTGTCTAGAAGCCTAGGTACAGTGTTTGAAATCAACCCATTCCTTCCAGCGTAGAATTGAAAAACACAATTGTCTTTCTCAACCCTACAGCTTGCAAAGGCAAAGCCAGAAATCTTTTTTGAAAAGGATGCTATCTTAATTGTACACTTATCTAGTATAGACGTGACTAGTCAAGACAGATTATGAAGGGAAAGCCAGGAAGCTGCTAGAATTAACAGAAAACTTAGTCAATCAGGAATCTTAAAGCTAAAGTCTTCTGTCATCTGACTACTCCAGGCTGTTATTTCTTGATGTAGCTGTGACAATATTTACTTTTCTATGCCTGGGGAGTCTTTTTCCTCTTACTATTTCTTGACTATACAGTCAAAATTCTTTAACCTCTTCACTATTCTTTCTATGGCTCAAATCAGTGTCTCCTGGGACTTAATTCTAAGGGGGAAACTTTCCAAGTCTCTCTAATGGAAAAAAAATCCTTATTTACACTCCCTTTGTTTCCAAACATTTATATGATTTTTCATTTTGTGAGTCTTCCCTTTTTAAATCTTATTGTTACCTGCAAATGAGCCGAGACTAAAACGGTCAACTTTAGACATTTATTTTGCTTCAAAGGTTATATTCTACACTCTGTCTTTGGAAACTGTGTTTGGGGTAGGTAGTTGGTAGTGGATAGAGTGCCAGGTTTGGAGTCAGAAGGACTTGGGTTCAAATCTGATCTCAGATACTTCCCAAGTATGTGACACTGGACAAGTTACTTAACCCTGTTTGCTTTGTCCTTGTTCTTTTGTCTTAGAGTTGTTAAAGTAAGGGTTAAAGGGTTAAAACCCATTTCTACACATTTACATTTTAGAAGTTTCTAATAATCAAAGGTTATTTTTCTGTCTCTTCTAACCACAGAATATTTGCATATGACAGAACATTATCCTATATTTTTTATAAGATGATTAAAGCCTTTATATTTTTGTTGGTTCATTTTTTGCCTCAAAGTTCTCATACTATATCTGAAATATATGCTCCTTTACATATAGATTTTAGCATTTTTATTAAACCAAAGTTCTTTTTCTATACCTTTTAGACATTAAGTTATCAATCTTTGAAAGAGGTGATACTTCACATCATTTGTCTGTTGATTTACTTTTTCTTTGGGGTGTATGAAGTATTCAGGGAGGACTAACACCTCTAGTGTAAGGACACATCCTGGTAAAGCCATCTCAGCAGATGAACTAAGCCAGGTTGGGAGTAACTGACAGCTCTCAAACTCATTGGTGAATTGGGGAGAATGTT